>NW_005355461.1:2607239-2636482 GCF_000412655.1 Myotis brandtii | reverse complement strand
AGAAACAGACTCATAAATGCAGAGAGCAGACTGATGGTTGCCAGGTGGGAGGGAGTGGAGGGCTAGGTGAAAAAGTTGAGGGGATTAAGGAGTACAAATTGGTAGTTACAAAATAGTCATTGGGATGTAAAGTACAGCATAGAGAGTATAGTCAATAATATTGTAATAACTATGTATGGTGCCAGGTGGGTACTGGAATTTTTGAGGGGATCATTTTATAAATTATATAATTGTCTGACTACTATTCTGTATACCTTAAATGAATGTAAAATAATATTGGATGTCAACTGTATTGCTTGAAATGTAGTCAGCTTGGTATTCACTCACTGATGATCCACTCATTTGTGAAATACAATGAACAACATAAACTGATAAACAAAAATAGATCTAGAGACACAGAAGCATCGAACAGACTGTCAATCCTTAGAGGGAAGGCAGGGGAGGGTGGGAGTGGTGGGGTAAGAGATCAGCCAAAAGACTTGTATGCATGCATATAAGCATAACCAATGGGCATAGATAGTAGCGGGGTGAGGGCATGTACTGGGGGGTGAGAGTGTCCAGAGATAGGTCAATGGAGGGAAAATGAGACATATGTAACACTTTAAGCAATAAAGAATTTAAACTTGGAAAAAAAACCAACATGATTTTTAACGCAATAAAAAAATAGTTTATAAGGAAATAATATAAATGACAATATGTTAGTTGACTTACTCTGATGTCAAACTGTGCAATTTCCAATTAATTTTATCATTTTATGTATGAGACTTCAATTCTTTTAAGTTAGCAGTCAAAGGTGCTACTGAAAAAAAAAACAGATTTCTTATCTTTTATGATATGAATTGTAATAGCAGGCATCCAGGAGGTGCTAAATAAATATTAACTTGCAAAGAAACAACAATCTTTTCCTGCCCCTTTATTTTTGTCTCTACTTAATTTTATATTTGAATATCAACTGTACTAATACTGGTTAAAAATCTAAAGTACTGCCCTAACCAGTTTGGCTCAGTGGATAGAGCATTGGCCCACGGACTAAAGGGTCTCAGGTTTGATTCTGGTCAAGGGTACTTACTTACCTTGGTTGCTGGCTGGATCCCCAACCCTCATCCCCCCATTGGGGAGGGTGTGGAAGACAACCAATCAATATGTCATACACTAGGGAAAGGCGAGTCTTACAAGTCCCTTTAAATTTTTTTTTTGCTGTTGTCACATTTTCCATTCTTCTTATTACAACAGGATTATATCTGAAAATCACTGCATGAAAAGTTTGGAGCAGCACTGAGTTTGCTGTTATTTTTTTTAATCAAATGCCTATTTGGGAAAGAGAAAGAGAGAAAACAGTTTGCTCAGGACTAATGTTGCTCTGTTCAGTAGTAGTTCCTGAGTTTCCAAGTCTTTGCTAAGGGCCTTGCATTAGTCTTGGGACAGAAGGGAGACGTGAACAACAGCCTTCCAGGTTAGATGTAGCTCTGGTGCAGCTTCGACAACATCTTCTTGATACTTTAAAGGTCTCCGGCTTTGCCAGAAGGAGGCCTTGACAGGATGCCCTCTCAGAGGCTTGGCAGGGCCTGAGGAAGGGGCCATCTGCCTCCTCCAGAAAGAGCTTTCATGAGCTCTGGGAGTTGCTCCCAGGACCTTTGATGGCAACCAATTCCTAGACTTATTCAACTTCTCTCCAGCAGGTGGACATTCATATCACTTGCTAAGAGAATACAGAGAGCAAAAATGACAAGAAATGCAAATTAAAAGAATTAAGAACTTTCCCACTCATTTCACAATTAGTAACAGATGGGAAAGCAGTGAGTTTTTGTGGGGAACAGTGCTGGGGTTGGAGTAAGGCTACTTAGGTTTGGGTTCTGTCTCTGCCACTGATTAGCACTGAGTCCTTGGGCAAGTCAGTGAATCCCCTTTATGCCTCACTTTCCCTAGAATAGTCCTTAATTCAAAGAGTAAGTGTTGTGAACTTTGAGACTATATGTGCAATAAATGTTTTTATGAAGACCAGCTTACCCTCTGCCTGCTCAGTAAATTCTCACCTACCCAGGCATAATTCTTGCAATTTCTAATAATCGTGTCTTTTAATTACCAAAGAAGTTGAAGTTTTCTCACCTGCAAAATAGCTTAAAAACTGAGAAATTATTCCTTGCACAAATGCACCTACAATTTTGTGGATGCTTCTGGTTGTTACATAAAACCCAATCAAAGGAAAAGTGTGAATAATTCTACAGTTTCCACTCATATTCTTCCCCCTCAGAGACTTTTAGTGTCTTAAAAACATTATTTGGTAAGTCAGAGCCTCAGCCTCAGTTTCTCATTTTCCTGGAAGAATGACTAAGTCCATCCCTCTAGGTAAGTGTTTAATGGTTCTTTAAGACTTCACCTTCTCTCTTGGGAAGGCAAAATCAAGTTTAGCTCATGAGCCACACTGTCTCCCTGCAATTGGAAGCACAGTGTTGAAAGAAAGGAAGTGGTCTTGAACACCCCACAAGCTCAGCAGCTCCGAAGCTTCCAGAAGGAAGTATATGTCTAGAAGGCTTCTAAAGTAGCCTGTTAACAAGATCCAAGAGAATGCTATTTAAAGTTACCAAAAAAAAAAAAAATGGAAAGTGTGCTGGCTTTTCAAAATGCAGCAGAGAACATTCTGTCTCTTACTTGACCAGAAGTTTGATTTGGTTGTGTGGCAAATCGAAAGACGCAAACCTACTTGGGGATGGAATGTTTCCTCCCATGTTTCTGAGATCTGTGAGTTCTATAGTCGTCCTTACACAAATCTGGTGCTTGGTATTCATCCCACTGCCTTTGTGCTGCAATTCCTACAATCCCCACCCCTTAGAGAGTAATTTGAAAAGGGCTATTTCCTTTTTCATCTCTCAGTCTTTTCTCATTCTGCTCACCCCACTTTTTTTGTTGTTGTTGTTAATCCTCACCCGAGGATATTTTTCCATTGATTTTTAGAGAAAGTGGAAGAGAGAGGGAAAGACAGAGAGAAACATCTATGTGAGAGAAACACATTGATTGGTTGCCTCCTGCAGGAGCCTTGACCAGGGCCTGGGCTGGGGTGGAGCCTGCAATCAAGGTAGGGGAGGAGCCTGCAACCAACATAGTGCCCTTGACCATAATCGAACCCGGGACCCTTTGGTCTGCAGGCCAATGCTCTATCCATTGAGCCAAACCAGCCTGGGCTTTCACCTCACTTTGAATTCCCTTTTCATATATCTCCATCTATCCATTCTTCAAAGATCTAAGTTCTTCCCAAACCTATTCAAACAGCCTGAACCCACCTGAGCTCTTCTTTGGTAAACTGATACCTGAAGTGCCTGAACCTCTCATTTCACACCTGTCACATACAATGGTAAGGGACAGGTCGGAGACTGTTTTGCAATGCTATTAAATTTGCCATAAAATGCCATTTGTCTTGCAGTCCAGACTGTAAGTTTCACTGCTCTATTTTATATAAGAATATTCTCAGCATTCTTTTTTTCTGAAACAGATGATTATTATTTGATTTACCAGTAGACCAAAATTTGTTTTTACAAACCCTATTTTTATTATCTACTTGGCTAAGGATCAAAAAATTGGAAATGCACTGGTTTGTTGCTAAACTGACTTCCATTGTGTCCATTCAAATTGACCCTTGGAGTCCTGGCATATTTTGGGAACCTGCAAGTCACTTTTTGCTTCATCTTTGGTTCTGTATTGACTAATAAGCTCAAAGCAAAGATTTTTGTCTTCTTCCAAGAAAGATGTTGTCTTTTCCCTAAAACATATAAAGGGAGGTTGAAGAATCAGAAGGAAATCATGAATGTCAAGTTAATGAACTGCTAGGGCTTTGAGGTAACAAAAATAAAATGTGGGCTCTAAGCTTTCAATAAATCGAATTCTTTGGTTTGAAAGCAAGTGGACCATGTTAGTGTATCTCAAAACAATTCTTGCTAACAGTAATTTCTTTGGATATATAGGTAAGTCTTATAATAATTTGAGGAAGGAGATACAATTAGAATGTTGAGCCCTAACTTTATTATTTAGACAAGTGTCTGGAGACCCCAGCTGACCCATCCTTCCACACCAGCACGGGAGGCATCGGGAGGGCCTCAGGAGCTGGCAGTGTTTCAGATGAGCCAGCTCCACCTCAGCATCAGGAGTGAACCCTTCATGCTCCAAGCAACAACCTCTCTCCACCTTCACCTCCCTCTGCCAAAGGAAAACCCTCACAGCCTAAACATCACTGTCTGGAGCCAATGGTCTAATACTGTGCTCTTAATTTACATCAGTATTAATGATGTACAGGACTCAGACCATCTCTTCTCTATAAGGATTCTCCTCCCAATGCAGTTTGGTAGACATGGAGGCCACAGTGGGCCAGTTTCTTGCCTTAATTTTCCCTCATAACATTTAGAACTACATAAAATACCATATGTTTTGCTAATTACTTGTTTCCCTGACTCAAATATATTATCTGTGAGGGCAAGTGTATATGTGCACATGTATATGCGTGTCTGTTTCTGTATCTCCAGTGTAATGGTGCCAGCACGTAGTAGACACTGAACAGACATTTGTTGAATAGATGGGTGCATGCGAGCATGAAAATTTCCCAGGAGGGTCTGTCTACTAACAAGGTCAGGGCCCCTCAGAGGCAACCTTGCTGGGTGATTCTGGAAGCTCATCTCAGCTTCAGCTGCTTGTTTGCAGCTGCCACCAATTGGCTATTCCTTCAAATGTCTGTGACTGTTTCAAAAGTCATCCCAATATTTAAACTCTTGGGCTAAATAACCTCACTTCAAGAGTTCCATGGTAAGGAATAATCCAAAAGAACAAACTTTAATGCCCACAAATACTGACGGAAGTTTTATCGAAAATAAAAAGTCATTCATTCATTCATTCATTCATTCATCTGTTTATCTATCTATTTATCTATTCAACAAATTTTCATTGATCACATATCATTTGCTGGAATACGTGTTAGATGTTGGAGTTATAATGTTGAGCAAACTCAGTCCTTATCCTCATGGGGAATTTATAGTATAGTGGAAATGATCTAAATTTCCAACACAGATACAATGATTCTGTAGATTGGGTTGGATAAGATTACTTATAACATATAACACATCTGGTGACAAGGATATCATGATTCTTGTCCCTCTCTCTACCCACCCTGCCATATATCTTCATGCCAGACTTTTCCTTACTATATTTCTATGCCTAGGATTCCTTATATTTTCCCTTCACCTATTGAGTTAGTTTCTTTTCTTTTCACATAATAAACTACTATCTGCATAATTCTATCATAAAATGAGCACATTGTTTTGACTTATTTCTTAGACTTCTCCCATTCAATGCAATCTATTTTTTAAAAAGTGTGTGCCTTATTAATTATTGAATCTTTGACACCAAAACAATCTCTTGACACATAGGTCAATGTATACACTAACCAATGCTAAATAAATGAATAAATAATTGAATTTTAGCAATCTGCTAAATGATGGGCAAGACTTGAAATTAGATCTGGTATTACCCTTATAATACTTAGTTCCCTCTGTATTATTTATTATATGTTGGTTAATATTAAAATTGACTAGTAGCATCTTCTTTCCCTTGTACCTAGTATCATTGTAGATATGATCCTTTGGTTTTTCGATTCTTTTTGTTCTAGTTGCTCTATTTTTATTGAGAAATTCAGGTAGATTAGAGAGCCACGAAGCTTATACCTCTGTCTTCCCAGTTAGTACACTACTATGTAACTTATTTTGCTATATTTGTTGTAGCACATTATTGGAAATTTGCTGTAGGAGGAGACAAAATCATATTTATGATTTTACTTTCTCTCTTGCAGTATTTTCAGTTCAAAATAAACTAATTGATACATCTGTTATAAGCAAAATATAAGGTGAAATAGTTTGTAGATATTTTAAATTTTATTTTTATTTTTGAAAGTATCACAGATGTCCCTTTTTTCCCCCATTGACACCCCCCAGCCTTCCCTGAACTATTGTCTGTGTCCATGGGTTATGCATATATGCATAAAAATTCTTTCATTAATCTCTTCCCAATGTCCCCTACCTCCACCCCATCCCACCCCCACCTTTTCTCTGAGATTCGTCAGTCTGTTCTATGCTTCTATGTTTCTGGATCATCAGAAAGTAAATGTTCATCAGATTTGGCTCTTAACATTACAAATTCATAGTAATTACTTTTTGCTAAATGTTAATACTCTCTAAAAAAGTTTTGTACTTTTGGTACTTGTCAAATGTAGTCCACACTATTCTGTCTTTGTTCCTTTATTTTTAAAAAGTTAATTTCATAATTAACAAAAAGCAATTATAAAGTACTTTAAGCTCCTGAGAGTTATAGACATACTGAATAATAATTGTGAACTCTGTATGCCTTTTGTAATTTGTAAAATTTTATGTTGGATACAAAAAAATTTGCCCTAGAAACTAATGGATAGCTCCACTGTGATGGGTTCAATAACTGTGTATTAGGTTGAGGGGTCTCTGGGGAAGAAGTATAAAAGGGATATAAGCTGATTGCAATGCAGACAAAGCTTATGTATTTTTAACCAAGTCCCTTCAGTAGTCAAGCATATCTTTTGTTTCAGGTAATCCCCTACAGCTCCTCAAACTATAGACTCCCAGCATTTGCATTGTGGAAGAGATACATGCAAAAGCTTTCCCCCTGCTTTTGTTGAGCTCTGTCATTGTGTTTGTTCTCTAGCCTGTCACAACCATTTGATTCCAGTGGTGTGATTCCCTTTTTAGAAAAACTCAAAAGGGAAAACCAGACTTCTGATGGCAAACACACAAAATGCATCCTGTGAAAATCTTTTCAAGATGAGAGAGAATTCTCTTCAGACTGTTATTTCTGACATAAACAGCAGGTAACAGAGAGTAAAAGACACCTGTAAATGTAAAGAATATCTATTTTTCATTCTGGAGTTTTACTCTACCATGTATGCTGTTTGAAAAGTGTTTTGTGCTATGCACATGAAGCACCAATTAGGGGAAACATCTATGCAGTAAAAGTGTGCCTCTACCTCTGTCACTGTCTTACAATGTTGGACAAGAGAAAAAAAAACACATCTTGGGATACATTTTCTATAACACTTCATTGCTTGCCCTCGTGATTTGATTCCTAGCTCTTTCCCCAAATGCTATCAAAGAAATGTGTTAGCTGGTGCAACTCAAATGGCATATTACTTGCACCTTGAATGTGAGACCTCTGATGCTTCATTTCTGAACAGAGATTTGTGTGGCCAGTATCATGGTCTGCCACTAAGAAGAAGACAGACTCTGCAGGACTTTTGCATTCCTGGGGCCAGGCAGGAAGAGAGCTCTGGGCTTTAGGTTGCATCTGAGTTTCAGCAATAAGGAAAAAGCAACCTGGGCTCTTTGCCTCCCTCCTGCAAGGCTGGTTAAAGTAGGAATTACCCAGACTCTGCACTCTACACCTGTTGTTGATAATTTCAGTTTCATAAAAGCTGACATAATGACACTGCCACCTACTAATAGTGCAGTGATAATGAAGGTGATGTTTCCAGAGAACATCATGCTCTGCAGCGAGGAAGTTCAGCAGAAGCAGGGAAATGCAGCAGCACCTTGGAGGACGTAGATGCACACTGATAATAGCTCTCAGACCCCAGGGACTCACTTTCATGTAGATATTTGGGAGACTTGAGTAATTATTTCTCATCTCCTCTCACACCACAGCTATTGTTCCCTTCCCTTCCCCCCAAATCAATTTCAGCTTATTGCTCCAGCCACACTGGCCTTCTTTTGTTGACTTCATCACACCAAGTTCCCTTCCTGTATCATTGTCTTCTCCGACTTTCCTGCCTGCCCAGGATGCTCTGCCACTAGACCATCCCATGGACATGTCCTCTGGTCAATCAATTCTTATAGGGGCTTCCTTTCCATATCTAAAGTACCCTATTCACTCCTTAGCATACCATCTCATAGCACTTCTTCGCGTTATCTTAAATGATATTGCTTATTTGTTTAATTATTTTGCAATCTGAGATCCCTTCCCCTACAAACAGAGTACATGTTTCATTAAAGAAAAGTCTTTGTGGTGGCCTTTCTCATCTTCTTTGCCAGGTGAAGGAACCTCTCTATCTCCCATAGTTCTTTCTCCCAGGTCTCTGCTTTGAATGTTCAATTTTACATGGAAGAGCAATGCACAACAAATAGATAAGTCAATATTTAAAACAAAAGCAAAGATTGAGAAATGCCTAACCAGAGAAAACAAGGTACATAAAATCTATGGCAATAACACAAATCAGATGATGCAAGAGCAGAAAAGTAGAAAAGTGGGAGCAGAATAGTGCTCTCAGAACTATACCTACATAAATATAAGAAATTAATTCATGATCAAATGATTATTAATAAAAATGAACAAAGACTTGGAAACTTGGTTATATATAAAGAAAATCAAAGTGAGGTCCTTACCTTGTATCATTATAGCCATTTTAAATGTAAAAACTAAAAGTATAAAGCTAATGGTAGAAAATGTGTGAGAATAATTTAATAGCTTAGAGTAGAGAGAGATTTTTTGGAAAGATTAAAAAAGCATAAATCATAAGGTAAAAATTGATTTTTTATTATTAAAATGAAAACTTTCAAGTCAATGAAGAACTGAAGATACAAAATAGATAGATGGTTGTCTAGGAAAAGATATTACATTTTTTTAATGAAAAAGGGAAATTTAAATTGAGGTAACATGCACCTCTATTGGAATCATAAAAATTAGAAAATGGGCAGTAGAAATTGTTGACAAGAACTTTGTAGGAGAGAGAATTCTCATGCCCAGCTTATGGAAATGTGAGCTTTACAAATCATATTGTTTTTGGAAATTGATTTTTTGGAAATCAATCTGGTAATATTTAACATAATTAAGAATGCATATAATTTATATAAATGAATTAATTTATATACAGGTTCTAAGAGACATAAACGAGGATATTTACTCTGATTGTATTTAGAGAGATGGAGAGCCAGAGCAAAATTAGGTGTCCTTCACGTGAGGAAGGGGTAAGAGGTAGTCACTGCAGACTATCACATGCTCTGCAACAGAATCAACACGTAAATACACTATATGTGCATACAATAGCATGATAGATTTCTATTGACAAGTGGAAAATAATACAATGTGATTTATAGTATAGTATCTTTCAAAAGAAAACAGTGCCACTTATTATATAAGGATATATGCATACTTAAGAAAATATTATGCAACTAAATGGGTTCTTATAGACATAGAGATGAACAGGGCTTAGTAATTGGGGTGGGAAAATGATACAAAATGAAATAGAGGAAAAGTTACATGGATTGGGGATGAGAACACGTGAAATGAGGAGTATGGTTATCACAACCCTCAATATCTAAATGCCATATCCTTCCCCACCACAGATTCATATTGAACACCTACTCTGTGTCAGCTCAATTACTTTAATGTGTTAATGAAAGAAGCACACACTCTCCTCTCTCATACCATGGAGAAACATAATATTTGAACTCATTCTTCTATATTTTGCATTTTCCCATTGTCTAGTCCCAAGAAAAAAAAAACTTAAGTGACAGGATTTCCTATCACAAGCCCAGGCTCTTACAATTCACCTGAAGTGACGTGAAGGGACCCAGTTGAAAGAACCTCTGGAGTTTGACTAAGAGGCTTGAATTCTCTCCCTGGATGGAAGAATTTTATTGCTCATTTCCAATGCTGTGGTAATGGAAGAATGAGCCATTATACTGACCTCCCTCAGCTAACATTTATCTGTCACTGTCATTATCTTCATGATAACAAAGTCTGCTTGACTTTGTTTTCGTTGATCATAGACCAGGTTCCATGGGCATAAAACTCATGATTCTTTCTACTCTTTACATTAAAAATAGAAGCCCTCTCACTTTGCTAACCATCCAAGATCAGCATGGGGCTTTCTGAACTTGGATGTGCTGCAGCACTCAATTACATCTTCATCTATGGTTCATTGATGTAGATTTAAATGCAAGGGCATTTTTACATAGGAACTGTCCAGAAATAGGTAACTACTTCTAATTTCTATTAATGCTGTCTTAATTGTTTCTAATAGATGCATTTTGCGAACCAGATACAGAGTATCTAATTAACCTCAACAGGTGATGGCTGTGCTTAATCTGAAGTGGCAGCCTTTGCTATGAATTCCAATGAAGAAAGGAAGGAGGTGGGTAACCCTCTCTTTTCTCTTTATATCTTAATGCAAATGCATGCCTACACTTTTTTTTAACAAACAAGGGATTTGAAAATAAGAGATGATCAAATAGATTTAAAGAAATTTAGTGCAATGGAAGTCCTGGTTTCTTTTTTAACCTTGCAAAGTAGAGGGTTTTGATTACTTGATCAACTTGATTATCTAGACAAGTTAAGATTTGGATCTAAACTTTAAGACCAACTTGATGCATTTCCTTAAGAAAGAAACAGCAGCTTTCTTAGTTTCCTTTATAAACTAAATGTATTTTTTTAGGTTTAAATAATATAAATAAATACGTACTTACTGTATATAGCACACATCAAGCATGTACATCACAAAAAATAGTATTTTTTCCCTTCATCTTAGTGTTTCAATATACATATTAGTTTGTCACTTGTAAGAGTTTATATGACAGAAGGGTGAAGAAAATAAAAAGTGTTAATTAATGATAATTTTTGAAAGGTGACACTTAACAGAATGTTTCCAAATGTTCTTTTAGCTAAGTCATTATTTAGTGAATATAGCCATAGCCAATCTAAAATGGAATCCTAAAAGACTCCTTTCAATCTCTTTGATAATTATTGATCTGCACCACTTGTTTAATATTTTACTTCTAAGGACAATATCTCAGAACTTACTTCATCTAGTTTGCAAACAATACCCTTTATCTAGTGATTTTTTTAAGAACTTGAAAAAATTTGTCACTGAGCTTTAATTTTCTTTGAAATGACCATTATCTGAAAATGAGGTATTTATTAATAAAATATAAAAATGTTTGTATCAATCAAGAACTATTTGTAGCCTGGCTGGTGTGGGTCAGTGGTTGAGCATTGACCTATGAATCAGGAGATCATGGTTCGATTCCTGGTCAGGGTATATGCCCAGGCTGCAGGCTTGATCCCCAGTTGGAGGTGTGCAAGAGGCCATGATTAATGATTCTCTTATCATTTTTATTTCCATCTCTCTCCCTCTCCCTTCTTATCTGAAATCAATAAAAATATATTTTAAAAAACTATTTGTGAATAGCAAGTAAAATGAAACACACATTAAAAAAGATAATAACACAGAGTCAACATTTGTGCACTTACAAATAAATGTATATTGGGAAGTGATTTACAATAAAAATGTGCATATGTGGCCCGCGCCAGCACAGCCAAGGGTGATCCTGAGTGGGGGTGATGAAAGGATTGAGAAAAGACAGACAAGAGAATGAAAGCTGGGTCTTGGTGCGACGCTGCCTCCCTGATGAGGAGGCGGCGACAGCGCCCACAAGCTGTATCTTTATTTTATAGCAGATGCCACGAGGCAAAGTAGGGGCGTGATCAAGTTGTTTACAGCATTCTCGTGAGTTTCAACCCCACTCAACTACATGCACCCGAACTCTATCACAAGGCATGAGGGGGCCACGTGTTCTGACCATAGGTTCAAGCTTACAACTATAGCTGTTGGCTATAATTGTGCTGGGAGGGCCCTGCCCTCCAGCTGGGACTTGCACGTGGCCACGAGAGGACTCTGCCCTCTCATCAGTCTGAGGCTTGAACCTGTCCAAAACACTGTAGCCGTGCCCCATACATATGAATATTTACTACTTGAACTTTGAGGAAACCTAATGCATTATATACTAGTTAAATGTCATTCATCTAAAATTAATACTATTAGAAAAACTGTTCTGCTTCCTGGATATCAATGAGATATTTTCACGTAATGAGCTTCCTGGTAGAAAGTAATATTTCTAATAGTTTTTGGCTGATGAGGTGATCATTTATTTACATCTTCCAAAACAAAATACATTAAAAAGACCTCTTTCCCCTTATCACCTTTACTAATTCCCAGATCAGAGATTTATTTCACTGTATTCTATTCCTAGGAATCCCTTGTTAAAAAAATATGTACACCTGGTACTAACCAGTAATTACCCATTAACATCATAGCATTGGTCATGGCATTAATTGCACTTATCTGGCTTGATCCTTCAGGCCATATTGAGAAACACTTGTCCATAGGTCTTGTTAGACAGTCAGGAGCAGAGCAAGCAGGATGGGCCAGGTACAGAAACTCACCGGGACAGAAAGCCCCAGATGCCTAACAAGGGGCAACCTGGGAAAACAAGAACCTCCCTCCCAGGGTAAGCTCCCCTCCCCTAGCGTATCGCTGGTCAGGCGATTTAGACCCCTGGACCTTTCTCTCCCTAAAGATAATATCTAGGCCTCAGTTGTATTTCGGCTCCAGGCCCAGAAAAGCACCAAAACCAGACAAGTGATGCTGTGGTTGCCTCATCACCAGCTACACTGACTAATGACCCCCTGCCCTGGCTCCGACACCTATCAGTGGAGACCACTAGAAGAGCACACCTGGAAAGCTGATGAAAAATCTATTAAGACCCTCCCCTGAGACCTCCCCCAAGATTTCCACCTGCAAGAGAGAGAGAGACAAATACGTTCAGGACAAAGGACCCAGTGCGTGCTCTCCCTCCAAGGAGCACTCCCAGGCCATTCCTGTCCCCACTTCTTCCCCCACAGGCATGTATCCCCTACCTCTAAGGGCCCCATGAGACTTGCAATCAGGGAGCAATGGACAGTGGCAGCTGGCCCTGGGCTAACCCCCTGAACCTGTCTCCCAGGCCCCCTTTTCTCTGACTGCCCGGTGAGCCAAAGCAGCCCCGCCTATGCTTTCCTGTCGCTTCTTCTATGCCCTTCCTTGTTTCGCTATCCTAAGTATATTTTTGCTGCCATTATGGACCCAATACTCTTTGGCTCAGTGCTGTGTAGCCCTTCCCTTTGTATATCCCCATCTCCCATTCCCTTTTCCTTAAATAAGTTCAAGTTTTCTTTATTTGCCATCTGAGATGGCTATTACCACCACCTTTAACCTTTCAGGTCACATGTTTCTGCATGTCTTGAAAGTGAAGGCAGTGACGGCCTTTTGTCCTGAATGATCTTTTACAAGGATGTTTGTGTAGTACACTGCCTTGGAAGATAAAGACAGTGTCTCCTTCCAGAGCAGAGATTTGCTTCCTGTCCAATATAGTAAAAATAATGTGTTCCATGAGAGCAAAGGTTGACTACATTAGTTTGCAGCCCATTATAAAAGACTGGTATTTCATAAGCTTGGGGTTCACACCAAAAGCCCACTGTACACAGCATCCACCTAGGCTGCTATCTGTCATTTCCATGTAATCTGAGTGTCAAAAGAAAATAGTGTGACTATTATGCTCATGCTGCTTGCTCTGCTGTGAGTAATAAAGTCCTTTGTCTCTGACCCAGTGGTTTTATATTTTCTAACAGCATCCATGAAACCCAGGAAGGCTACTGCCCCGCTTCACCAATTTTTGCCCTTCTTCCCAAAGAAAAGTTATGCTTCAAGACTGCTTACATTCCCCTTCTTTGTGAGACCTTCCTGGATACCATTATGCCATCAAGCTTCAGCAGAAACAGTCATCATTGTGTCTTAGACTTTTTGTGCAAACCTATATCCATTTGTGATCCCCCTTGACCCAGAACAGTGCCTAACTCTCATTATATGCTCAATACATCTCCATTGATCGAATAAATTCATAATTTGGGACTAGTTGAGTCCTACACTTCTTAGCAGCTGGAAGTAGGTCTTGAGTTAGATTCCAGACCACCACTACCAAGAACAGGGTGACAGAGTGGAGTGTAGGGTCTGCTGTTTCATTGCCTGGCTCTGACTTATTGTGAGATATAGAGGTTCTGACCTATATATCTGAGATAGTAATGCTCTATAGTATAGAGTCTATACAATACAAATCCAAGAGAAAGCTGAATTGATTTTTCATCCCCTTTCCTTCATGGTTGCTTCCCCACCCCCAATCTTACATTTTTCTGAAAGCAAGAAGCCAGCTGCTCATCTTTCTGGCAGCCAATTGACCTCCCTGTTTTATTCTCCTTTGGATCCTGGCAATTAACCACTACTTAAAGCCCTCTGGTCAAGGCCTCCAGGAACCTTTGTAACACCATTTCTTCTTCAATTTTCTCTGCTAAGGGAGTTTTCACAGTTCATTAACTGAGAGCTGATCATGGCATAATCTTTCTTTCAGGTTCTTCTTAAACCTGAAACATTTCAACCTTTGGGCATTGGAAATCCATCCCCGCCTTTTTTGGTACCTGTTTTATTTTGTTGTTGTGTTTAATTATTATTTTTTTTATTTTTCTTAATCAGGACCTCATTAATTGTATAGAAACCATCTCTCTCTTGCTAGTAAAAGGAAAATTCCTCACGCACATGCACAAATCATTCCACAGCAGGTTGTTTTTATTTTGGTTTGATTTTGGGGTTAAAAAGGGGGATGGAGAGGATCATTTGTTTCCAAGAATATTACAGGAACCTTGAGGATAGAAACTATAGTCTTATAATCTGTTCACTGTAGAACACAACTCCATATTGTATAGATACCAGATGTTCAATAAATACTTAGAACTGAACTGTCTAATATTGTAAATACAATGTGGCTAGTTCAAATTGAGATGTGTTATAAATATAACATGCACACTGATTCCAAAGATTTGACATATAAAAAGGAAGGTAAAATATCTCATTAATACTTTTCATATTGGTTACATATCAAAAATGACAATATTTTATATAAAGCAGATTAAATGCACTTCAAAATTAGCACCACATTTCTTTTTTTTATATGGTTAACTTGATAATTTATATTACACATGTAGCTCATATTATATTCCTATTGGGCAGCACTGAATTAGAGCATTAAAAACAAATAACAAAAACATAAATGATGAATATTTCATTACTTCAGTCTATTGATTATTAATGTTATTGATGTTAGTCCTTTTAGTGCAGTAGAGAGAGAATGTGTAGTTTCATGACTGTACTCCTGAGTTCTCATGTGGCTTTGGCACTTTATGGTTCTATTATCTTAGGCAAGTGTCTTATCCCCATGAGTGTTTATATTTTTAATCTGTAAAACATAGGAGTAACAATACCTACCAGTTAAAAAGACTGAAAGTATTTAATTTATAGTAAATACTACAAGTTTTATATATGTTTTACTTTCTCTTATTATAGAAACCTGTATCATTTCATTCCTCAATGATGTTTTATATGTTATATTTTTAGTAGAAATTTTGGCAGAAAAGAAATTTGCCAAATATTTCTCAAAGAAGAAGAAATTAGTGATTAACTTCCTCATTTGGTAGACGCATATTCTGAAGTAGAGAATCTGTAGAAAAATAAGGAAATGAAGTAAATATGAAACAAACATACCAAAGCATGTGTTTATATAAACAGCGCATAAGTCACACTGCTTTTATTTTCATTATATTTATTAACTACCTTTATATTTTGTGCACATTTCCTAAAAGTAATAATTTTTAGATAACTTGTGAAGCTGATGCTTTATGTATCCTTTCAGAAATACTGTCTATACTTGGGATCCACTCACCCTGGATTCATGTTGAGACATTCAATTACGAGAGAACTCCGTCTAACACACTTACTAAACACTTTGTTGCTTGTGCACAGGTGATGACTATTCCTTGGAAGAGCCTATGTTACATTTTTATCTTAACGCACCTGCAACCAGGTCTGTTTGATCCAGCCTGGTCTGTCTTCAAGCCAGTGGGGTGCATTGCCTTTCAGTTCAGAGCATGCAGTTTATTTCTTCTGGAAACTTCTCCAGGGCCTTGGCCCCTCTTTGAGCTAGCTAGCCTAGCCATTACAAACACAATGTCTCAGAGACATGCAGGCAAACTCAGAAATGTGTCTCAGCTGAAGCATCACTCCTGGTCTCTTGCTGTGGGATATGCCTAGGCCATGGGTAGATTCTCTGCCTGCAGCTCTGGTGTGGCTGAAAACTTCTAGGATTTAACCTGAAAGAAAAAAAAATGTCAACTCTCATTTATATCTTATTTCCTTTTATTCCTTTCTCCCAGTGGCCTTGCCATCTTATTTCCTTCTTTTGTTTCTCCTCTGCTGACCTCTCTTTGCCATTTGTACTCCAGACTAAATCTCTATGACACAGTCCTCATGTGCTCATTGCTCATTTCATTCTTAACTCTTCTCTTTTGAGATTGTGTTCAAAGTCAGTTTTAAGCCACATAAGCACAATCATCTTTCATGTAATAAGAAGTCATTTATTATCAACTTTGTATGATTTAGGCCCCGTGGTTCTTACACTTGAGCATTCATCAATCACTCGCAGGTTTGTTAAAACTCAGAGTTTCTGATTCAGTAGAGTGTGGGTGGGACATGAGAATCTGTACTTCTAACAAGTTCAGGTGAGGCTGATGCCCTCCATCCAGGGGTCACTCTTGAGAACCACTGACTTAAGCAGTGCTGTTTGGGCCATCATCATGACAACTGGTTCAAAGCGACAGAACTGCTATCTCAAATTTCTCCTTAGGTTTATGGTTTATTGTGCTGCAGTCAAGATGCCCAACTTTGGAAGTCTGAAGGCTTGACTAGTCTGGGGTGGGGTTAGGTCAGTATCCCATTCAGTCTAGAAATTGTGGCAGTGAAGATGAGTAATTAGTTGGGGAATATATATAGTCTTTTATCTTTATTTCCAGATATCTACTATGTGCTTGCTAATTCAATTTTAAAATCTATGGAATACTGCTTAGAACAGCAGTCATCTGTGATATCTGGACAAAAACAAAAACAGAACAACAGCAAGAACAAAAAAAATGCAGATTACTAGACTTAGTATGGTGAACACATAGTAAGGCATATAAATGTCAAAGCACTCTAGTATACGTCAGAAATGAATATAATACTATATTCCAACTATACTTAATTTTTCTCTTAAAAGTGGGTTAAAAAGGTGCTGGGTGGCTACACATATAATAAGTTCCACTACATATACCAATCAACATTCTGAAACATTTTTTTTTTCAGCATGTGGCTCACCAGGTCTTGAAGTTTCTAATCATGGGGCATGCACACAGGTTGAAAGAAGCTTATCTGAGCTTTCCCATCAACCTAGAAGAATGGAACAGATTTTTTTCTGAAAAAAAAAATACATATAGTTCTTCTTTTACCTGCCTTTGTACTTAACTGAAAGGAAAGAAGAGTGTAGAAGAAATACTAAGCTCTTCCATTTTTCACAAATGCAGCTTTTCAGCAACATCTTCCCTCCTTAGGTGGGGGCGGGAAAAGTCTGTGAGCTTAACACTACAGTTTTTATGGTCTTATTTTAAAATGTTCTTCCCCCTCCCCTATCTACATATATAAAAGCCTAAGTGACCAAATGACCAGAACGACCAGTCGCTATGATGCGCACTGACCACCAAGGGGGCAGACGCTCAATGCAGAGCTGGCCCCTGGTGGTCAGTGTGTTCCCACAGCAGGATCGCTACTCAGCTGAATGACCCATCCCACCAGTCCACCAGCCCGGTGGCAGCCACTCACTCCCTCAGTCCAATCTCCTGAGATCGGGCCAGGCACCCATGGACCAGCGCCACCAGCACAATCCCGACAGCCATCAACCTCCTGGAAGTCAGCCTCAGGCACTGCGGCCACTTCCCCTTCTTAGATGTTCCCACAGCAGGATCGCTACTCAGCTGAATGACCCATCCCACCAGTCCACCAGCCCGGTGGCAGCCACTCACTCCCTCAGTCCAATCTCCTGAGATCGGGCCAGGCACCCATGGACCAGCGCCACCAGCACAATCCCAACAGCCATCAACCTCCTGGAAGTCAGCCTCAGGCACTGTGGCCACTTCCCCTTCTTAGAAGCTCCACAAGGAAGAAACAATATAAAAGCGGCAGCCAGGTGGCTCCCGACAACCAGCATGATTGTGACAACCAGTGCGAATGTCAGCAGGATAGATCAGGATCCCAGGCCGCAAAGGGAGTCCTATCGCCCACCCAGAGGGCCAATTGTGCCCTGGCAACCCCGCAACCCCCCTTGGAACCCCATCTGTGCATGAATTCAGACACTGGGCCTCTAGTATTTCTATATGTCTCTGCTATTTCTGTATTTCTACGGTGACTCAATTTTCAGCAACTTAGTATTTTATTGAAAATTTCAGCAGAAGTATGGATGAGGCTTTTGAATTAAGCCTTCTGATCCCAAACTGTAATATGCTACAAACTGTATCAGTGCCCACAAAACACCACTGACCAATGCAAAATGAGCATTTATAGTACAAACGGAAGTGCAATATTTGGAAAATCATGGAGGAATATATTTTTCTAACATGTCCTAGAAGTATATGATTGGCAATTTTCTTTTTAAATTAAATTTTAAAATTTATTTTATTGTTGACACTATTACAGAAGTTCCCATTTTTGCCCCTTTGCCCACCTCGACCCAGCCCCCACAATGCCTTCCCTCTGGCCTTCACCACACTGTTGTCTATGTCTATGGGTTATGCACATATGTTCTTTGGCTAATCTCTTCACCTTTTTTTATCCAGTCCCCATACCTCTCCTACCCTCTGGCAGATGTCAGTCTGTTCCATTTATCCATGCCTCTGTTTCTATTTTGTTCATTAGATTCCACATATAAATGTGATCATACAGTACTTGTCTTTCTCTGATGGGCTTATTTCACTTAGCATCATACTCTCCAAGACCCTCCAAAGTCATCCCTTCTCTTTTTATTTTTAGTTTAGAATGGATTCCACCAGCTGATAGCTCCATCAATTTTACTACTGGGAGCAATCTGATAGAATAGCACCAGTAACACCAGAGACTATAGGTGCTACTATAAAAAGGATCTGCTAATAAGGCCCATGTCTAGTGACTATTTAGTTCTCTTGTGATCTTTTATGTATGTTCAAGTCAATATTTTTTTTCTGAATGGCTAAATACAGGGCTTATCTCTACAGCTTCTAGTTTAGAAAGTTAAAGTGATTTCAGCTAATGATTTAAATGGTAGGTACACTTCACCTCGCCAGTCTGCTTAGTTTAATCCATCTCCACAGCTGCCTAAATTCCAAGTATTTAAATTATCTTTTCATTTTTAAATGACTCATATAGCCAAGGTTTTTTTTTAAATGACAGCACAACTACCATCATTTTTCCCCAAACTGCGATTATTAAATATAGAAACTCTTGTACTCAGATGGCTAGTGCAGGGAGGAATAGAAGGAGCCAGTGAAAGGAAATTGGATGTGTTAAGAATCTTATCCATTAGTCATACCTTTTTTTTGCCTTGTTCTTATCATTTTATGAGGTCTTTGTGTGCTTGGTTTTTGAAGACAAAGAATAAACAAAGATTGAGTACAGCATATTACTGTTAAGGAAAAGTGAGTTCTAATAAGCTGAATTATGCCACAATTTTAATTTTTTTATGTTTATCTTATAAATTTGACATGGCCATGGCTACAAATTAAAGATGAGAAGTTGTACAATTGTCTAGAGTACCAAATTTTGAAGTTTTTATAATTAAGTGTGTCATGGGGGAGTTCAACTTAATATCTTTTATAATCCTATAATACCACCATTCCACTGTTGTGTGAGCAGGCTATGGGGCCTTTATAAAGGGTTCCAGAGTTACTATCTCTTGCCTGAGCCCTGGCATAAATGCTGCAGATCTCCCTTTTTAGCATTTAATATAATTTATAAACGGCTAAGGTGATGATGTATGTGTAAGGTAAGCATGGCAATACAAGTTTGCTTAGAAGGAATTAAAAAATACCTGTTTTCTAAATAAAAACAAACAACATACATTTTTAGGCCAATGAAAAGAGTATTAGGCACTCCCTATTTCTACTCCCATATACTAGTACACATGCTCACAAGGTATAGAAATTTCCACAAAGTCACTCAAGCTTCATCTAACCATCTTACTTTGTATGTATAAATGAATAAATAAGCTAATAAACTTAGTGACGCCATACAACATATTCTCAATTATGTTGAAACTAAGTAACATGTATAAAACTAAAAAATTAAAAACTGAAAATTTTGAAAGTATTTAAAGAAAATCACAGAATGAGTAATGATTTTATACCCATTTTAAAAATAGAAATTAGCTGTTCTACAATTTCCTTTTAAATTCTAACTGCTCTTTTTTAAAAAAAAATACTGGAAATATACAGATTCATAGCAATAAATTACTTTGGGGGAAAAATGTACACACAGCAATATTGTTGCTCCTGAATTCTTTAGTAAGAATTGAGCAGATATGAATAAAGCAAAACTAAAATATTAAGTGCATTGCAGTACAATTTTATACACATAGTAGGCACATAATGAATATCTGCTAAACTGAACTGATGTCCAGCCCTAGTTTCTCACCATTACAATTTGATAGTTTTAAGTTGAGCCATTTAATTCCCAATTGCATTTTTGGCAGCACCTAACTGTAATGTTACTAGTAATGCCTCAATAAACTTATTTTCTTAAAACATGATAGAACTTTTTTAAGATTTAAATTCATGTATTCAAAAAATGTAAAAGTTGAAAATATTTCACCTAAATTCAAGATTGTAGAGGTTTTTCCATCCTCTGATTATGAGAGGAAAGAAAATATCGGCATAAGTTAACACATCAGGCTTACCACTATGGCTGCAGTCCCCAAGGGGCCTGCTCTCACATTTTTACAACAACAAAGCATTCTGGTGTGGTCCCCTAAGAAGTTGGATACTTCTTAGCAAAATGTACAGTTTGATTAATTACCTATTTAATTAAATTTCAATAGCCCTTTATTATGTTTAATCTCAGTTTCCTGTGTCAGAGATGACTATTTCTTTATTCTTGGACACCAAAATCAAAGAGAAAACAGAGGGGAAATTGAAACTGCTGAAATATAGAAAAACTGCTTTTCCATGTGCCATTGTTCCATGGCAGTCTGGACATAACTGTATTCTGTGGGATCTTCCATTTATACGTAAGCTAAGTCATTAAATAAAGTGTTTATGAAGTGTTGCATAATAGATTGAGCTCCCATCTTAAAACTTTACTGTGGAATTCACATATGAACATCTGTGAGCTTTAACTTGAAAATCCAAGCCTTCATGAGGAGAAGGTACCAACCATACTATGATACAGTTGGGTTATTGGAGCCACTGTATCACAAACAGCCTGTTGTTGTGATGAGTAGTCATGCTCTGACAGGAAAATGTGAACTTTCGGATTGCATAAGGTTGGGATTTTGCCTCTTTGGAAAATTGGGGTATGTAGGTAGAAACTCAGAGGCATTATTTGGTGATGACTTGTGGTGATGTTATTAGAAGGGAAAGCTGCACCTGTCCAGGAAAAGGTACCTGTGGACCACACAGCTCCCTAGGCCTCCACTCTTCAAAGGTTTGCAACAGCAATGGCAAACACCAGTAATCCAATAGACAGCTAACTTCTTGAGCAGCCCATTCAGGCAGGACTCCTGCCTGGGGGTTGGGCCGGGGCGGGGGAGGAGGACTCTTAAGAAAATAGGAATGTGACATCAGGAGTTGTCATCAATAGAGGCAGCAGCAGTAACAGCACTGTGTAACAAGGCAGGAAGGCAGGGAAGAGGGCTGAAGGGACAATCTCCAGCAGTTACGATGCGGTGACAGGGGCATTCCTAGACATTGTTGGTGGGGGCAGAGGAGAGAGAGGAGAAGTAAATTCTTTAAAAAGAGCTAACTTCAATTGTCAAGACAATGAACATGTGCACTATGATTTAAAGATTCTGTTCATGACATTCTGTTCATGACATTCTGTTGCATGAGTTTGTGAAACTTTATTTAAGATGCCTTAAGAGAGAAGTTTTCTTATCATTGTTATTAATGAATTATTGGCAAGTTTTAACTTTATTCCCCCCGCCCTCCCACTCAAGGGTCATAGGAAGTTATGTGAGCGTACAAAGGTGGTTAAAAAATAGTGCCTAATTCAATTAATAATTGTTTTTTTTTATTTGTTAAAAAATTTACTTGCTATGTTTTGGGATAAAAATAAATTTTTGTTAATAATAATTATACATCCCTTTTCTTATGTTCAAGGTGAGGGAAGCATCTATTGCAAGTGAATTTCTGTTTACATAAGATAAACAGAAATAATTGAATAATTGAAGTACAAATACCCTGTGTATTTTAGTGCAGGAATCTTTTTGTATTTTGTCCAGAAAATTCTTCTTTATTTAGTTCAATAAATACAATTAATCAAATTAAGTAAATCTGTGTAAGTTTCTTTGCCATCATGACAATGTAAGAACTGTTCTTACATGGAAGCTTCACTTTGTTACCTCTTGGCATGCGATTTCTTGTAAATGGATTCAAAGTCAATCTTTGTCAAAAAGCTTTAACAGTTTAGATGATAATTCCATGACCTATAAACAGAATTCTGCATCTCACCTCCTTCCTTTTAACAGGACCTTAAAAGTCTCAAACTTCTCATAAATGATTTGGTTGGACATCTCTTTTCCTCCAACTTTCCCAAATCTCAACACTCTGAACTTTTCCTCTCCATCCTCAGAAAATAGAAACAGATTACTATTATTTACACTGATTGTCAAGTATGAAAGCCAGTTCACTAGATAATTTGTCTTATTTTCTAAATTTAGAAAGAATGGCTCAAATCTACCTTATTAAATTATTTAAATGATCTTTTTTTGGGCAGATGTCTTCCAAAATTAAATTAATTCAGAATATTGGGTATAATTTAGGAAAATATTTCATGACAGATTTTTTTTTCTGGAGTACTCACACAGAAACTATTTATTACGCTTGGTTATTGTATAGGTAACATTTAACCTAATTTACTAATATATGTATAATATATAAACTTTGGGGACTTAATCATTCATACATTATATCTCAGAACAGAGGAAGACCAACTTTCAAAGGTCTTATTTTAGGGATATCTATAGCCTTCTTTATGAAGATAGTAGCCCATTCTTTCAAGTGAGACTCTAATATAAGCTACCAAAATTTTAAGAGACTATCAAACTTACTGTTCTGTGGTTTTGTTTTTTTAAATGGATTTGATTTTCTTTAATAATCAAGAATAATGTGTTGCTAGAGAACATAAACCTAAGCTGTCTAGTTAATTGAAATACATGTTGTATGTCAATAAAAACAAAATAACATATATGATCCTACCTATAAAACAAGAGGAAGTCCAGAGATTTTTGTTTTTACGTTGATTTTTCACTGTTATCATTCAAAACACCCCATCCTTCTATTTCTAGTGATATTTCAACTTAGAGATAAAAAGGCTCCTATAAAAATGAAAGGCTATTTGATCATTCTGCCATATGGTTATTCATGGGAACGCGTATTCTCTCTCAAAAATGAGTATTTGCCCTCGAAGGAAGATCTATCACCAGAGCATGAGAGAATGCCTCGGATTACCTTTGCTGAGGACACTGCTAGATTGCCTCTTTCCTCGTGTTCTGATCCTACACTCATGGAGCAATCTTCAGGTTTTAATTTGACTACCTGTGTAGCTTTTCCACAGGGAAAGAATATGCTAACTGTTAAATGTAGACATTTAGTCTACTTCAAATAGTGTTTTTCATTATAAATGAATAAATTATAATTCTAATTTTATACAGCAGTCACTTCAGCGTGCTGAACTTGAATCTATCCGAGTGAGGCTGATTAATTCTCAGTTCTTGATAAAACAGAATTTCTTGTCATTTCCACCTGAAAATGAGATCTTAGACATAATGATCCAATTGAGGTGTCTTTTTGGAGGGGTCTTACAAGATGTTAAAAGACAAAATTATAATTAGTGCTGGAAAGGGTGGCAAATAATGTACATAGTGGTATGTAAAATGAGTGCTTCTCAATCTGGCATTTTAATAGACAGCTACACTTTAATATGGGGAAAGACATGAATATATAATAACCTCTATAATGCTAGGAAAAAAAGTGACAGACCAATAAAATGGTCAACATTTCTAACAATGCATTCCTATTTAACCTCTCTTGCAGGTGGGCAGATGGGGTCATGTGCAATCTGCCTACACAAGCCGATACCACAGTGATCACCAGGTGTCTAGGGCTTAACAGGCAGAATTTCATCCAGGAAGGGTCAATATGAGCATAATCAGATGCCAGTTGTAGTCTGAAAGAGAGGGAAAAGCAACACTGAACTTCTGAGCAGTGACATTGAGAATGGCAATAGATGAGAAAGATTAGAATTTGAACAAATGACCAATATCATAAGGCTGAGTGAAAGATATTATAACTCAGAGTGAATTTGTCATAACTCATTAGCTTCATGATCTGGATTTTCTCATCAGTCTTCAATAGAAACTATGACCTTTTATCCATTTGTTTATTTTGTATTACATTTATCGAGATAACATTGGAGGAGGGTGTGGGGTGGATAAATGGTGATGGAAGGAGACTTAAGTTGGGGTGGTGAACACACAATACAGGGTACAGATGATGTATTGTAGAATTGTGCACCTGTAGCCTGTATAATTTTGTTAACCTGTGTCACCCCAATACATTTAATAAAAATTAAAATAAGAACATTGTTTAGTAACATTGTATAAATTTCAGGTGTGTAACTTTATAATATGACATCTTTATTGTGTGCTTACCACCTGAAGCCTAGTCTCCTTCCATCCTCATTTATTTTATTCCCTTTATCCTTTTAGTCCTTCCCCAATTCCCCTCCTCTCTGGTAACCACCATTCTGTTGTCTATATCTATGAGTTATGTTTTTTTGTTTGTTCATTTGTTGCTTTTTCTTTTATATCCCACATATGAGTGAAATTATACGCTCTTGTAATTTTGTGTTTCACATAGTATAATATTCTCAAGGTTCACCCTTATTGTTGCAAATGGCAATATTTCATCTTTTTTAATATATATTTTATTGATTTTTTTACAGAGAGGAAGGGAGAGGGATAGAGAGTTAGAAACATCAATGAGAGAGAAACATCGATCAGCTGTCTCCTGCACGCCCCCTACTGGGGATGTGCCCGCAACCAAGGCACATGTCCTTGACCGGAATAGAACCTGGGACCCTTCAGTCTGCAGGCCAATGCTCTATCCACTGAGCCAAACTGGTTAGGGCAATATTTCATCTTTTTATGACTGAGTAGTATTCCATTTATATATATGTACCACATCTTTATCCAATTATTTGTCAAAGGACACATAGGTTGTTTCCATGTCTTGGCCATTGTGAATAATGCTGCAATGAACATAGTGGTACATATATCTTTACAAAGAAGTGTTTTCAAATTTTTCAGGTAGATATCCAGAAGAGGGATTGATAGGTCTTATGGTAGTTGTATTCTTACTAGTAATTAAGGAACTCCATACCATTTTTTTCATAGTAGCTCCAACAACTAATATTTCCACCAACAGTATGTGAGGGTTCCCTTTTCTCCACATTCTCTTCAACATTTGTTATTTCTTGTCTTATTGATAATAGCCATTCTAACAGGATACTATCTCATTGTTGTTTTGATTTCCATTTCTCATATAACTAGTGATATTGAGCATCTTTTCATATGTCTGGTGATCATCTGTATGTCTTCCTAGAAAAGTGTCTCTTCAGATCCTTGGTTCATTTTTTTAACTAGATTTGATTGTTGTTCAGTAGTATGAGTTCTTTATAAATATATAAAGAAACTATGATCTTCTAATTGTGAAACTGTGTCCAGGCACAAGTCACTTAGGGCATTAGGTGTGTGATGGCTAATTTTATGTGTCAACTGGAGGGGCCATGAAGTGCCTAGACAATTAGTCAAACATTATTCCAGGTGGGTCTCTGAGGTTATTGAGGGATGAGATTAACATTTGAATTGGTAGACTGAGTAAATTGCCTTCTGTAATGTGGGTGGGCCTCATTCAATCAATTGAACAATTAAATAGAACTAAAAGGCTGTATAAGGGGAAACTCCTTTGATGTGAATGCTTGACCTTTGGCATTAGTCTTTCTCAGTCTTCCAACAAAGGTGAACTGGACCTAAACTTGGGCTCTCCTGAGTCTCCAGCTTGCGAACTGCAAATCTTAGGACTTAGCCTCCATAATCACATGATCCAACTTCTTATAATAAATCTATCATCAATCTCGTTCTGTGTGTGTATGTGTGAATATTTATGTAGTGGTTCTTTTCTTTCTTTCTTTTTTTTTTTGGTGAACACTGATAAATACAGATTTGGGTACCAAGAAGATGGGTGCTGCTGTGAAAAATCCTTAAACATATGGAAATAGCTTTGAAACTGGATAATGGGTAGAGACTAGAAGAATTTTGAGGTACATGCTAGAAATACAGGCATTCTGGTGAGGTTTCAGATAAAAATGAAGAACATATTATTAGAAATGGGAAAAAAGGGTGATTCTTGATTTAAAGTGGAAAAACTTGGCTGAACTTTGTTCTAGTGTTTTGTTGAAGGTAGAACATGTAATGAAATTACATATTTGACTGAGAAAATTTCTAAGAAAAATGTTGAAGGAACAGCTTGGTTTCTCCTGACTTTATAGTAAAGTGTGAGAAGAGAGAAAGGGATTAAAGAAAGAATTGTTAAGTTCCTTTTTAAGGAAACAGATCTTGAAGATTTAGAAAATTCTCAGCCTGTCTGTAGTGTAAAAAATGAGAAAGAATCTTTTAAAAAGAACATCAAGGTGTGGTTAAACTATGAGTCAACAAAGAGTTTATTGGCTTATATCAACAGATACACTGCCTACTTACCAGTAAACTGGATGGAGACTGAGCAAAATGAAGGAAGGCTGACAGACTTGGATTTGACAGGAGAGGAGGATAGAGCTATTCACTTTTAAACATAGACTCTTCTTCCAGAAGTGGGAGAGATGATCTTGGAGGTGAATCAGACATCATTAAAGCCACTGCCCTGGTTTCTATAGGTTGGATGGCCTCCACCTGAAGCTATAGAGGTGGGATCATCCTGCAGGGCTGTGGGGTTGGGACTACCAAGCAAAGATTTCAGGGTGGTACTTAGCCCCACCCCCCAGTGGTTCTGGAAGGTGAAACATTGAGCCAAAGAGGATTATGCTTGGGCCTTAAGAGCCAGTGGAATTTTCTTTGCTAGATTTTGGACTTGCTAGGAACTGCCACCCCTTTCTTCCTTCTGATTTCTCCTGTATGGAATGGGAATGCCTATCCAACGTTTGTTCTACAATTCACTTTGCACATAACTTATATGGTTTCACAGGTTTATAGCTGGAGAGGAAATATGCCTCAGGATAAATTATACCTTGATTTAGATGATATTTAGATGAGACGTTTGACTTTAAACTTTAGAATTGATTCTGGAATGAGTTAAGTCTCTTGGGGCTGTTGGGATGAAATGAATAAACTTTGCATGTGAAAAATATATGAATTTGGGGGATCCAGGCTGAAATGTTCTGAACTGAATTAGGTTTCCTCAAAATTCATATGTTGAAGCTCTAACTCCTAACTTTGAATTGGTGCCCTTACAAAAAGAGACTCCAGAGAACTTCTCTCTCTCTCTCTCTCTCTCCCTCTCTCTCTCTCTCTCTCTCTCTCTCTTTCTCTCTCTCTCCCCCCTGCCATGTGAAGAGAGAGTGAGCAGGCAACCATCTGTAAGCCAGGAAGAGAGGCCTCACCAGACTCAATCATACTGGCACCCTGATTTTGGGCTTTCAGCTCCAGAATTATGAGGAAATGAATTTGAAAGGGTTAATCAAGATACAGGGCTCTACTTTAGTAGGGGCTAATAAAAGAAAGCTCGTTCTTCAAGCCTAAGCCTTGCACAAACATGCTCCCCTTGAGTGGTTATTTTACAGGAATTCCTGAAGACCATAACTCCTGTACATCCCCCAGGAAGAAAGACTTCTGGCACCAGCAGAAGGACAAAGGGCAAGACCATAAAACTACGACCGGGGCACAGTCCTGATATTGTACATGTGTCAAATCGAAACCCTGTCTGCAGCTCTCCCTGAGCGCATAAAAAGCCTGCTCCCTCCCCACTCAGGGCTGACTCTTTCTCAAGATCAGCCCACCTGCACCCAGGGGCCAGGAATAAGTATTATTTTGATTACACTAAGCCTTGAGTCCCTTCTGTGTGACCCTGGCTCAACCCTGAACCTTTCAAATTTTATATTAAGTTACCCAATCTGTGGTATTTTTTTCATGGCAGCCTGAGTTAAGACAAAGTGACATTGTATAATAGAGAAATGGATAGATGATACCGCAACTCAGATCAGAGAACTGAGTGAAAGAAAGAGGACTGAATGAAATAATAAGGGAAGAGTGGGAATTACAATATGTCAGTGCACATCTAGTCAAAAAAGAAAGAAGAGAGATTTCCAAGTTGGGAATTGGTTCAAGGGAAAATGTGAAGCCAGGAAAAAGCTTATGATATGTCAGGAAAAAAACAAAACCATAAGTAAAATAGCTAGCTAAAGAAGGTTTCTGAAGGAAGAAATAAAAACTCAAAGTTAGTTTTGAGTCACAGGCTAATGATTCATATATGGAGATGATGTATGCTTTTCTAAGGTATTATGTATTATCCGGTTTGCAGCTGTGGAGATAGATTTACATTGATCGTTTCATGTGCTTTTCCATACCACTTCTTGAAGGTAATATGGTTGGATCATTACAGTCCTTTCAAATCCCAAGGTACTCTGATTCAATTTCACATTTTAACAGGCCTGACTTAGATGAAGAGCATAGTCTGTTACTATATATAAAAAGGTATTAACTGGCAGAAAGAGCTATCAAAACTGTGACCTTGACTTTATTAACAACACTGTTTAGCCCAGTGATGGCCAAAGTAGGTCTATAAACTCCTCAGGAGTACACAGTGTCAAAAAAATATTGGGACTATTATTTATGTTTCTTTTAATCTCAAATTTTAGTGAATATTTTATAATAAGCATAACATATTAACAACTATGTACATATAATCCTATCTAATAAAAGAGAAACATGGTAATTAGAGTATGACTGCTACCCTTCCCATTGGCTAATCAGGGCGATATGCAAATTAACTGCCAGCCAAGATGGCGGCCCGCAGCCAGGCAGCTGGAAGCAAACATGAGGCTTGCTTGCTTTAGTGAAGGAGGACTCCAATGTTCGCCGCCTGCCTTGCCGGCCTCTGAGCTGGCAGTTTGAAACATTGTAACAAATATAGAAGCTAAACAAAACCCCAGAAACCAGCTTTCAGCC
>NW_005355461.1:2581281-2606271 GCF_000412655.1 Myotis brandtii | reverse complement strand
GATCCGCCCTGCTCTGTGCATGACAGGGGGCGGCGCCCCAACTCCCCAATCGGCCCTGCTCTGAGCCTGACCAGGGGCTGCACCTAGGGATTAGGCCTGCCCTCTGCCACCCGGGAGCAGGCCTAAGCCAGCAGGTCGTTATCTCCCAAGGGGTCCCAGACTGCGAGAGGGCACAGGCCAGACTGAGGGACCTCCCTCCCCCTGAGTGCACAAATTTTTGTGCAACGGGCCTCTAGTTATAAATAAATACATACTTTTGAGGGCGTGTTTAAAACATTTACTAATAGAGCTATGCAATATAAAAGTTTAAAGATCATGACTTTAATCAACTGTATTTTTCTGAAGGTGAAAGACTTACCTGATTTGGTAGGAATCTAGGATGGTCCCCCTTAGAAGTTGAAGATCAGCTGAAGGGATCTAAATATGGAAATGATAAGGTCAGATTGCTTTTCCAAGGGTTCAGTCTGAGGGTTCACTGGAAGAAAGGTCTGAAGGAGACAGTGAAAAGTTGGGGGAGCAGTTAATAAACTCTTCCTCTCTCCAAGCACAGTAATAGCAATAATGAGGGTTTGATTTAGAAGGAGTGGTAATAAAGACTGAGTGGAAGGGACCACATTCAGAGATGATTCGCAGCCTAAGTAAGCAGGGTGTACTGATTAATTGGCTGAAACGTGTGAGTTAAAAAAAATGAAAATGATGCCAAGGTTTTTAGTTAGACGACCAGTTCAAGTTATCTGCAATAAAAATACAAACAGGGATGTTTTAGGGGTAAAAAATATGATCTGTGCCATTATAGCCACATTCAGTTTGAAATGCTCCGGTGGGAACTGAGGCTTAGAGGAGAGGTCTGGATGGATATATAAATTTGAGAGTCAGAACAGGTACAAGGAGAGGGGCTATAGAAGTATATAGACTGAGAGTATAGAGTAAAAAAGCAAAATCAAGCATGCTGGAAAATATTAAGAGCATGCATATGCCAGGGAAGCAAATGCAAGACACTTTTATCAGACCTAAACTTTGTGGTTTGAATTTTTTAAGTGAATGGATGAGATAGAAAATGTTGATGCACAGGTGGTGATATTTTTCAAACTTGGAAAGCATCTGCATTCAAGATGGAATCAAGAGATGTGAGAGAAAACTTTCATGGTAAAAAATTAGCGGAGTCATAATTATTTTTCTATATTACAAAGGATAATGACTTTAGAATTGAATGTTAAAATTAAATTAACTAAATACATGTGAATTTATTATGCATGTTTTCTTATAAAATATTGGTGAAAATTTGTTAATATAAGTGAAAAAAAAGTTCTTATAAATTAAAATTTTAGATTTACCTTTTACTTATGGACTCCTATATTACCTCCAAATTGAACTTAACACAAAAGACTATTGTGATGTTTATTCTTATATATATACTTTTATATTTTGAAAACTTTTTTTAAAGTTGGAATAATTAGCCCTAGAATAAATACAATTTAAATGTGAATACGTATTAGAATATTCTCAAGAGCAACAAAAGGAATGAGAGAGATCTTATATCATCACATCACTGACAATACATGATAACATCTAGCATTTTTAAAAATATATATTTTTATTGATTTCAGAGAGGAAAGGAGAGGGAGAGAGAGATAGAAACATCAATGATGAGAGAGAATCATTGATCGGCTGCCTCCTGCATGCCCCCTACTGGGGATCGAGCCCACAACCCAGGCATGTGCCCTTAACCGGAATCAAACCTGGGACCCTTCAGTCCACAGGCCAACGCTCTATCTACTGAGCCAAAACAGCTAGGGCACATCTAGCATTTTAATGTTTGCCAAATACATGAGTGTAAATGGATAACTCATTTTAGTGTTACGTTTGTAATTATTAATGAACTTGAAGATGACATATACCAATTAGACATTTGGCCTACCTGTTGTGTAAATTCGTATTCTTTGTTCGTTTATTATGGAATTTTGTATCTCTTTCTGGTTGATTTGTAGGCACTTTGGTATACAGGGTATCCCAAAAAATATATACACACTTTGGCTGCTATTATTAACTCCAATGGGTTAAATCTGAAAGGAAAGTAACATTAATTGAGCTATCAGCTGTTAAAGTCTGTAGATATTTCTTAGGATACCCTGTGTTTTAAATAGTGTTTCTTTGTCAGTTTTAGAGATACAAATGTCCATTCTCAGTGTGTCCCCAATCTGGTAACTTGCACTTTGCTGATAGTGTCCTTTATTAAGGAAGAAATTATCAATTTTATCTAATTAAATCATTAAACACTTTCCATTATATATCCATATAAATTAGAGAATATATTCACTACATTTGTTACAAAGAATCCAGCCAGATTTATGATTAGAACGCTCCGTAATAATTTTGTTGCACTTGAAATGTTCCTATTATGAACATTTGAAATGTTCCCGCAGAAGAGCACAGACTTTCCATTAATTTAGAAGTTCTTTTATGTGATCAAATAGAGTTTTAGGTTACTTTCCATATTTTTGGCATATTCTTTGTTAATTCTTGGGTAATTTCTTTCTTTTCAGCTATTACAAATTATAGTTTTCCATGTATAGGATGCTATTTTTTTCTAAAATCATTAGACTGAAAATTGAGGGGCATCTTACACACAGAAGTCAGCAGAGGTGGGAGCTGAGCATGTGCGTAGCTGCCCAGACCTTCAAAGAGACTTCCCAAAGCCTTACTGTTACTGATGTCAGTTGATGCTGTAATTGGAGGTGGAGGTGGAGAGTGTGCAAATGCAACAGGGACCGGAGCTTTCTGAGCTCTTCTGAGCCCATAAAGATGTCAAAAAATACAAAGATAAATACCAGTAAGCGATTGCCTTACTCTGCAAAATTCAAACTGAATGTAATCAGCTATGCAAAAGAGCATGGAAATAGAGCTGCAGAGAGACAAGTTGAACCCCCCGCCCATTGAGTGTATGATCAGACAGTGGAGAAAACAGGAAGAACAACTCCTTAAGATGCCAAAAAAGAAGAAGGCCTTAAGAGGAAAACCAGCAAAATGTTTAAAATATTGATTTCTTAATTTTGGGTTGGAAAAGTGGGGGGTGTCTTATACGTGGGGGCATCTAATACATGGAAAAATACGGTATATCTTCCTCCTGGATATATTTTCTAGGTCATGATTGCCAATGAACAGAAATAGTATTTATTTTTATGTGCTTATCTTGTTAATGCTGTTGGCTTTTAAAGGTAAATTATGCCCTAACTGGTTTGGCTCAGCAGATAGAGCGTCGGCTTGTGGACTGAAGGGTCCCAAGTTTGATTCCCATCAAGAGCATGTACCTGGGTTGCGGGCACATCCCCAGTGGGGGGCGTGCAAGAGGCAGCTGAATCGATGTTTCTCTCTCATCGATGTTTCTAACTCTGTATCCCTCTCCTTCTCCCTTGCTCTCTGTAAAAAAAAATCAATAAAATATATTTTAAAAAATAAATAAAAATAAAAAATAAAGGTAAATTATTTCATCATTTTTTGTTTATGTCTTCATTTAAAAATTCACATATCTTTTAAACATATTTTTATTGATTTCTAGAGAGAGAGGAAGGGAGAGGGATAGATAGATAGAAACATGGATGAGAGAAAAACATCGATCAGCTGCCTCCTACATGTTCCCCACTGGGGATTGAGCCTGCAACCTGGGCATGTGCCCTGACAAGGAATGGAACTGGTGACCTTTTGGTTCCTGGCTTGATGCTCCACCGCTGAGCCACACCGGCCAGACAAAATTTGTACATCTTATCTCTCTTTTCCTATAGTGTTTTTCCAGGATCTCAGTACTCTTCTAAACAATGTAAATGATACTGAACATCCTTGTTGTGTTCTTTATTTTAACAAGGGACTATATCTAAATGTCTTTTTAAGTAAAATATTTGCTTAGTTTTTTATTAAAAATTTACCAGATTAAGGAAACTCGTTTATAATTATATATTTTTTATACAATGGTTGGTTTATGTCAGATGATTTTCTGCATAAAAGTAATCATGACTTCGCTACTTTTATCTGTGGACAATTACACTGATATATTTTTTTATAATTATCCTTGGAATAAAAAATACTTGGTTATGTTGTGTTATCATCATATATTACAATCTGATGGCTTCAGATAGCTAGTATTTCTTTAAAATATGTGATTCTATAATAATACATGAAAAGGGACTGTAATTTCTTTAATTCTATGTCTGTAGTCAAGATTGGAATAAAAGGTCTAATAACCTCATAAAATAGCAGTATTTTAGTCTATCTATCTATCTATCTATCTATCTATCTCAAAGTTGGCTCATGGATAGATAGAAAGTATAGTTCTTCATAATAGTATTATCCTATATATCTGTATATATACAGTTTTAGGTTACTTGTTTTTCTTAACAGTTTATCTCTGATATTCATATCATTACCTTTTGAAGGTATTGTTTTAATAGCAATGTAATATTTCATAAAATAAGAGTCCATAAAACAATTTATTTAATCTGTGAATATTTTTTTAAAATATTGCATTCTAAATAAAACTATAATGATAATTATGGGCTTCCAACAAAGGAAAGCCCCATGCAAGATATTGAGTTTCCTGTCCTCCAGGGGTCATGATATAATGGACTTTGAATCCTTAGCATATAGAACAGTGTAGGGCACATGGGACATGCCTAATGAATATATGTCAGATGAGTGATTGAATGAGCGAGGGAATGGTCATTTCCACCACAACTGTTGATTTGACTAATGAGACTTATGTTTACTGACATCACAGAACAGGCATTGATCAACACCTGTCTGTCACTAAAGACTGACCAGTCTCTGAAGAATGATGTATGTAATATAAATATTTTGTTCATTCAAACAAAGTCCTCCATTTTAAAGAGATAGTAATAGCCACAATTTCTTCAGCATTCTTTGTGGTAGTCTCATTTCTAATCCTAGCCACAGTTTATGAAGTTGGTACTATTATCCTCGTATTTGAGATAGCAAATCGAGGTTCAGTAACTTAATAAGATCTTGGAGCTAGGACTTGGTGGAGACTCAATTCTAATTTACTAGTAGGTGTGTCTGATACCAAAGCTAGATCCCTTGACCACAATACACATGATGTCAAATATGTTTTCTCAACCAAATCAGTTGGGATAATAAGCACTGACTACAGGGATTGGCGAATTAAGCAGAATTTCAGAAAAGCACTTAGGTCTTGGTAGCCAGAGGGCATAGCCTTTAAATTGAAGCATCAGCCATGGTGAACTGGAGAGAGATCAGTGGCAGCACTTGGTTACTTTGTTTAACTCCTCCTTACCTCTACCACTTCTTACCACAGGTTCCATTCATTAAATTGGTGAATCCTCTACTAACAAAACATTCTATCTGCTTATATTGCTGGACTATCTTGAGCATGGGTTTCTGCCTCCAGCTCCTCTAACACCTCTCCCCCAACAGTTCTTCAATTAGCATAACAATTGGTTTTCTTATTTTGTTCCTGGTGTTCCAGTGCCAGAGCATTTTACCTCTTCCTACTCTCAGTGATGAGAGAGGCATCTTCTTTCTACTTTCTTTACCTCAACAAGGGATTTAAGAAGTAAGAAGATTCCCACAGCAAAGAATTCATATACTGTCATTCTTTGGCAACCAAATAGTTATATTTTGAGAACTTTTTGCAAGTCCATCAAAGATTTAAATTTTATTGTGTGAAAGTCAAGGAAATGGGTATATATCTCAGTTAAGTCTTTCATTGACATGGAGTCTTTTATTGACCCACTAACTCATGTTATCTCTTTTTTTCATTATCTTTATAATCTTTGTTCTGTTGGTCGGATGATGTTGAAAGTTACTTTTGTGGAAATGTTTATGCTTTTTTTCTTTTGTGAACACTACTTATAAAGAGCACATTTTTTGGCCCAGAGTAGTTGTTATTTCTCAAGGCTGGCATTTCTGTTACAGGGCAATGAGAAGCTAGGAGAATTCCAGGACAAGTGGAATAAGGAAACTAAGACCAAAAAAAGGTAAAACAAGGCCAAACATTGTGGGCAATTTGCAACCAGCATGTAAACTGTAAGCCCTTATCTTACCCAAAGATTTTTGAAAACAAATGGTTAATGACTCTCCAACTAAACAATGCAGAAGAGGAGTGGGGAAGGGGAAAGGGGGAAACAAAGGAGGCAATTTTATTTTTTGCTCCCTAAACAGGGAAGCAGGAAGTCTTAAAGCTTGGCAAGATAAAATTGCCAGGTGCTTCTTGTGAATTTTTGGAAGGCCACAAAATAGTAAAAATGAATCTTGAGAATTAATCTGTACCAAGATATTCAGCAGAGGAATTTTGAAGCCTACAGACAGGAGGGTATATAACACCTTGAACCCTCAACCAACTCACTCTGAACATCAACTGAATGATGTTCATCTGTGTTCCCAGCCAGATGAAAGAGATTTGTTTACCTTGCTTCTTTAATAAATTTGCTTGCTTTAATAAATTGGTTTTATCACAACACAATCAGGGTCTCTCATTTAAATTCATTTATACGAGAAGACCAGAATTGGAGTGGGGGCAGCCCTCTCATTCTGACTCAGGGGGCTGTCCGATGATGCCTTTCTGGGGTCTCTGGGCTGCCTGTGACAATTCCATTTGGTAATGTGGCTCTCATGTGAAGGGCTCTGCTTCTCTTAGTCGCCAGTGGGGGTGCTTCGTTAAATACTGTTAGAGACAACTTAATACATTTGCCAGCTGCAGGGGAGCCATCACACTCCAGGGCTCCGAATTTGATTTATTAGTGAATCAAAAGCAGGCTTCCTATGGAAGGACAGGTCTTTAGCAGAGCTTTTGCTGGACATTTAAAGAAAGTTAAAAGTTCAAGATGAAAGACAAATGAATTTTTACGTCTGCCAAGCCTTTGAGAGTTGTACTGACATTCTTCACATGAATGAATTCACAAAAAGATATGGAGAAAAGGTTTCAGGAGCTACTTGCAAGTATAGATAGTGACAATCAGATCTGCGTGGATGCTTACATCTACCATTATAGTGAGAATAATTGAATTCTTTTGTGAAATTTGGTGTCAAAGATAAAAAAGGGGGTATAAGAACTATATATGGACAGGTCTTAAGCTACAAAAAACTTTTATTTTAGTTTGTAAATCCATTATTTTTCCCAGCTTTATTGAGATATAGTTAACATATAACACTGTGTAAGTTTAAGGTGTACAACATGATGAGCTGGTGAATCCATTCTTATAAGACATTGAATTATTCTCAACATATTTGTGAATCCCTTTGCTTCCCTTTCCCTCTGCTTCCTGCCTTGTGCTCATGTCCTTCTAGACCAGTGGTTCTCAACCTTGGCTGCACATTAGAATCACCTGGGAATCTTTTTAAAATCCTGATTTCTGGGCCTCATCCTCCAGAAATTCTGTTTCTTTATTATGGGTCGGGGCCACAACATTAGTAACAAAGAAACAGAATTTCCGGAGGATGAGGCCCAGAAATCAGGATTTTAAAAAGATTCCCAGGTGATTCTAATGTGCAGCCAAGGTTGAGAACCACTGTTCTATAGTTTTGATAAAGAAAGTGTAAATTCACAACCTCCATTCAGAATAAGCTCATGTTTTCCCATCTGATGAAAGCTTTGTGTACAAATGAAGTAGACTCTGTAAGATGCAGAGCCTATTAGGAATAAGAAAATGTTCTTTACATTTTTTTATTAGAGGAGAAGTCTAGTAATTAATTAATTAATTAATTAGTCAATTAAAAAATTACTTTTTTTCCCCACAGAATGAATCCTAAATGCAGATGTTTATTTATACTGGCATTTTAATGATATTAATGGTATTTAATATTAACTCATCATTAGCCATGCAAATTAAAACCACATGGTGACAGTTTTTGTCTGTAACATCAAAAGAAAAAAAAAGAAAAAGGATGATAAATACTCTATTGAAGATGTGGGGAAATCAGTACTCTCACTGCTTTTAGTAGAATTTAAATCAAATGCTTTAAAAAATGTACTTCCCTATTGACTCACTCGTTGTGTTTCATGAAAAAATGTATTCTAAAAGTGTAATTATGATATTTGTATATGTTTAGTGATATTATACACAGAATGTTTAAAATTGCAATACACTTGAAGCAACTGTTTACTCAAGAAGGATTAGTAACATTTATTACATGTTTAAGATGGAATGTGATGCAATTATTGCAAATAACATTGTGAAAGATTGATAACATGGAAAACATTCCCATATATTGTTAAATGAACCAAAGCAAGTTATAAATCAGTTTGTATAGTGTGCTCTGTAGAGTAGTGCAGACCAATTTCTCTCTTCTTGCAGTTATTCTATTTAGTTTCTGTGCATTTAATCTTACAATAAGTAAAAAGTGCCTCTCTCACAAGCAGACAGAACAGTCAGGAAAGCGTGTGCTGTTTGTATAATGACAATGCCCTTGATGTCAGTGAATTTAATATTCTGATAAAATATATTACCTATGCCATGATTTGTTTTCTATTTTAATTAAAATGACTGCTAACTAATAACTTGATTTTTAGAATAATTTATTTTGAGCATCAAGCCCCTGTTCTTTTGCTAATTTGAATTGATACCATTTTTATAAGGAATAGTAAGAAATGCTAATGTCAGTCTTCCTGTGTTATTTAACAGATTGGGTGATTCTCATTTAAATCTCTCCATGTCTTGTCTTCTGAGACATTTCATGGTCTCAATTTCTCCCTTCCTCAGCTTTCTGTTCTCTGGTTTTTTCTTCTTCTTATTTCTCCCTCATCATAACTGTCCCCAACATTCCATCCTTGAGTATTTCCCTTCTTTCTCCATCTGTCCAATGAAAATAATAACTCACTTCTCTATTCACTCATTTATACATATGTTCTTTCAACACATATTTATTTATTACTTAAATGTTTCAAGCACTGTGCTGGAAGCTGGAATAAAATCTTGACTAAGTCAGACTTACTGCTATGGACTCAATTGTGCCCCCATAAAATTCATATATAGGGGGTCCTAACCCCAAATGTGATTAGCTCATTCAGGTGGGGCCCTCATGATGGGACTGAGGCCCTTAGAAGAACAGATACCCCTCTTTCTACCCACACATGCCAAGGAAAGGCCATGTGAGGACAGAAGGAAGGTGCCCATTTACAACCCAAGAAGAAAGCGCTCACCAGACACCATCCCTGCTGACACCTTAGTTTTGAAGTTTTAGTGTTCAGACTGTGAGAAATAAGTGCCTATTAAGTCACCAGTCTATGATATTTTGTTTTTGCAGACCAAGTTGACTAAGACAATTTTTGGTACTGAAAAGTGGGGTGCTGCTGTAACAAATACCTAAACATGTGGAAGTGGGTTTGGAACTGGGTACTGGGAAGAGACTGGAGGAGTTTTGAGGTACACACTAGAAATATGGGCTTTCTGGTGAGATCTCACACAAAAATGAGGAACATGTTATTGGAAACTGAAAGAAAGGCTATCCTTGTTATAAAGAGGCAAATGAATTGGCTGAACTGCCTGCTAGTGTTTTGTGGAAGGTAGAAATTGTAAAGGATGAAACTGGATATTTAGCTCAGCAGATTTCTAAGCAGTATTGAAGGAACAGCTTGGTTCTTCCTGACTGATAATTGTAAAATATAAGAGAGATGAATTGAAGAATGAATTATTAAGTAAAAAAAGAACCAGAATTTAAAGATACAGCAAATCCTCAGTTTACCTGTATTGAAAACAATGAGAATGTGTGTTCCGAAGAGAATGCCAAGTGTGGGGGTACCAACCATTTGGTCAGGAGATTAGGGTAGGTGTAAACCATGGACCTTATCAGCATCTCAACAGAATCCAGGAATAGAGATGGGGTTATACCAGCAGAAACACTGCCTGCTGGGAGGAAAAGAGAAAACAGGGCGGGGAATAAAGACAGAATTTATGCTATCTTTCAAGAAAAAGGAAAAAAGTTACCCAAAGGTGATTCAGAGATTATCAGGGCTTGTGTCTCCCACCATAGGCCCAGAATGCATAGGTGGGGTCAGGGGAGTGGCCCTCCACCTGGGTTTCAAATGACAAGATCTTTGCCCAGCAGAGCTGAAGAGGCTCCCTTGCAGAGAGCAGTGTAGCAGTGTGGGTGCTGCTCCCAAACCAAGGGGGCAAGATCGCCCCTTAGAACCATGAAGGTGACACACCACCCCAGTGGATCCAGAGGGCAAAGCACTGAACCAAAGAGGATTGTGTTCAATACTTAAGATCTAGTAAAATTTGTCTTGCTAGGTTTTCATCTTGCTTCCTTCTGATTTCTCCCTTTTGGAAAGGGAATGTTGATCCTATGCCTGTTCTACCATTGCATTCTGAAAGCAGGTAATTTACCTGGTTTCATGGCTGGAGGGGAATTTAATCTCAGAATGAATCATACCTTGAGTCTCACTCATATCAGATATAAAAGGTATTTAGATCAGACATTAGATTTTCAACTTTAGAGTTATTACTGGAATGAGTTAAGACTTTTAGGGCCATGGGATGGAATGAATGACTGTATTTTGTCTATGAGAAGGATGTGAATTTAGGGGGGGCCAGGGACAGAAAGTTATGGACTGGATTGTATCCCTCCAAATTAATAAGTTCCTTAAATCACTCAAGGAATTTAAAGCCTAGTAATGATAATGATGAAAAAATAATGATAGCCAACATTATTAGTGTTTTCAATGAGTGAGCTACTGTTTTAAGTGATTTTCATGTATTATGTTACATTTCCACAAAACTCATAAAGTGGACACTAATTTCATCCTGAATTTAGAAGTGGGGTGGGAAAAAGCATAGACTGACACTAGGCACGTCCTTACAAAACTAATTAAAGAATTTAAATTGAAGTAGATTCTCTGAAGAAGAATTAAAATGACATAAAATAGTATAACAGGAATACTTGACCTGAGAATTGAAAAGTCTAAGGAGAAAGTGACTTTTAACCTGAGATGTGACTCATGAGTAAATGTTAGGAAGGAAAAGTGTTGTAAGAAAAGAGAACAGCCTGTGAAAATACCCTGAAATGGGAAAGGACACTCTATTCCAGGAAGTGAAAGAAGCACTTGTGGGGAAAAATAATGAAGGGATTGACAAGGTGCACAACCAGAGTGGAGAATCAACTGGTGGAGGGCAGGACCGGGCACAGAGACCACTTAGGAATCCACTTAGTAATTCCAGACAAGAGTTAGTGGTGCCCTGTGGTGGCAGTGGAGAGAAAACAAGTTGAATGATTTTGTATATATTTGGAAATCAAATCTGCAAAACCTACAAATGAAGTGGTTATGAGATGTTAGGGAGAGTAAAATGAAAATTAACTCTCAAGTTTCTGTTTTGAGCAATTTGGCAAGAATAGAAAAGCACAGAAAAGACTATATGGATTTCATAGCTGTAACATTTCCAGAATACATGGCATTTGGCTAGGGTACATGGTGTTTAATGTATATTCCACATCCATTCCCTATTCATTCCCTGGTTTCTTACAGGCTATATACCATGCACTCGGGTGTTTAGAATGCAGAGTCATGGGGATAGACCTCAATAGGCTGGAGGTGCTGGGACTTGGACCTCTAAGGAGGAGGCCTCTGCTTTATTTCTTATGTTCTAACCTCTAAAGAAGTGCAATGAAGATGTTTCTGTGAGTGAAGGAAGACGGTGGATTCTGAAACCAATTGCTATTGCAATGAACTCATACTTCTGGGGCGAAGAGCAATTTCTGGAGGGATGCTGACAGAAACATCAGGCAAATCAGAATGGAAAAGTCCCTTTTCTATCCTGCTACCTGCCAGTGACCCCCTAGTGCCCATTACTTACAGAAACTATCAGAAATCCAGTTGTCAACTGGGGAAAGGACTTTGTGGAGTTCCAGCTACAAAATTATAGAGAGTTAGAAACTTGCTTCTGGAGCTGAGAGACAGCAGCTTCATAACCTTCATACTGCCAAGAGGCTCATACATTTACCAGTACATTTCAAGTACATAACTTTATCCTGAAGTCCAGACTTCTTTAACTGCCGATTCACAATCCATGCTTGGGTGTCTAGTAGAAATCATACACATAACATGTTCAAAACTGAACTCCTGATTTTCCCATATAACTTGCCTCTCCCGCATTGTTCCCCATCTCAGTAAAAGGTCACTCCATTCTTCTTTCACAAGACAAAAACCATGAATCCTCTTGACATTTTCTCTTTAACTCCTCATGTATAATCCATCAGAACATGATGTTAGTTTTGCTTGAAAATATATTCTGAATATAACCTCATCTCACCAGCTCTGAGCCATTATTGTATTTTACTGGGATTGAAGTGGTTGTTCTTAATTAATCTTCCCTGCTTCTGACCTTGCTCCCATCTCTCAAGAGCCAAATATTTCTTTTAAGCATAAGTCAGATCACCTAAATTCTCTGCTCAAAATCCTTCAGACTTTTTATCTCACTCTGAATAAAAGCTAAAACACCCTCATTGACCTATCAGACCATAAACACCCTTTTCTGCTCCATCATCTCTCTGATATCATACCCTACCTTACTACCCCTTCTCCCATCCTTGCTCTCCCTCTATCATGCCAATCACTCTCCTCCATCAGGGTTTGTGCAATTGCTGTTATCTCTGTCTCAAATGCTCTTCTCAAAGTCTTTCGAAAAGTGGCCAACATACTTAGTTACTCCATAAATATTTATTGACTAAATTAAGGAGTCAGAAAACACTTTCCCAAGAAAGTAATATTTTATCCAAGATCAGAAAAAGAATAAAAAATACATAGATGAAATGGGGGTGAGAGTTGATTAGGAAAAAGAGATCCTAACAGAGGAATAGCATGTGCAAAGGTCATGAGGCAGGTGAACATGTTCTTTGTATGTTACATAACATGTTCAAAACTGAACTCCTGATTTTCCCATATAACTTGCCTCTCCCGCATTGTTCCCCATCTCAGTAAAAGGTCACTCCATTCTTCTTTCACAAGACAAAAACCATGAATCCTCTTGACATTTTCTCTTTAACTCCTCATGTATAATCCATCAGAAAATCATGTTAGTTTTGCTTGAAAATATATTCTGAATATAACCTCATCTCACCAGCTCTGAGCCATTATTGTATTTTACTGGGATAACTGAAGTGGTTCTTAATTAATCTTCCCTGCTTCTGACCTTGCTCCCATCTCTCAAGAGCCAAATATTTCTTTTAAGCATAAGTCAGATCACCTAAATTCTCTGCTCAAAATCCTTCAGACTTTTTATCTCACTCTGAATAAAAGCTAAAACACCCTCATTGACCTATCAGACCATAAACACCCTTTTCTGCTCCATCATCTCTCTGATATCATACCCTACCTTACTACCCCCTCTCCCATCCTTGCTCTCCCTCTATCATGCCAATCACTCTCCTCCATCAGGGTCTGTGCAATTGCTGTTATTTCTGTCTCAAATGCTCTTCTCGAAGTCTTTCTAAAAGTGGCCAGCATACTTAGTTACTCCATAAATATTTATTGACGAAATTAAGGAGTCAGAAAATACTTTCCCAAGAAAGTAATATTTTAAGATCAGAAAAAAATAAAAAATACATAGATGAAATGGGCGTGAGAGTTGATTAGGAAAAAGAGATCCTAACAGAGGAATAGCATGTGCAAAGGTCATGAGGCAGGTGAACATGTTCTTTGTATGTTTTAGGCATGCTGAGGAGGAGAGGAGCATAAAATAAGTCTGGAGAGAAAAATAGAAACAAGACTATATGAAGGGATAAAGTTGTTACATAGAAATGCATCCTATACTTTTCTAAATATTGTTTGTATTAATTACATTGTCATTTCCTCAGAAAACCAAATGTTTGAAGTTTCCCAGAGTCTTCCTTTTTTATTCATGTAATCATCTAGTCCTGAAGATCTGATGATATCTCTTTCCATTTACACGGTTTTTTTTATTCCTACTAGTGAGACATGAATCCAGGTCTGTATTTCCTCCACCCGAATTGTGTTAATAATACTGGTATTTCCATGACTCTGAGTTTCCTTTGTTATCTGAAGCACACACAACAGCCTCTGGTATTTTCTTTATTTTTCCAAAAATAATCTTCAATGCTGTCCCCTCCAGCTTTAAACTTTAGCAACTCTCTGCTCTTTATTCTATTAAGTCAAAATCTTGGCATTCAAATTCTGTCAGCCCACACTCTCAACCTAAATATCTGCCATTCTTCTCTACCATGCCATATGCTCCTACAAAACTAGACTAATAGAATTTCCCAAATATATTACATATTTCATTCATCCAACCACCCATCAAATCACATTTATTGAACATATGCATGCGTTTACATGTATTGTTCAGAACACCTGAATGGCCTGTTCCCTATTTCTATCTGTTGAATTGCTATCCATTTATCATGGTTTTTCTCAAGTAGCTCCCTAGGTACTTCATAAGGACAGCTTTGATCACTCTAAATGAAAGTAACATTTTCAGTCTTTGATTTCCTGTAGCATTTTATCTCTTCTGGCTATATTATATTTTGATTTTAATGTAGCCATTTATTTTATTGATTAAACAACTTAGTGAACATAAAAGTATATTGCAAATAAACTTTCAATACAAATGTAAAACTTCACTTTTGCTATTATTATCAACATTAATTTTCTTATTATATTCCTCACCACAATTCTGAAAGTTTATTGAAACATAGGTTATAATGTACTCATTGTCCTTGAGGTAATATATATATATATATGGCAAATTAATAAATGTGTTTTAAATTGCATTGATACTCATCACATGTCCTAGATTGTAATATTTAAATATATACAAATCTGTTTTTTAATAAAATATATTTACATAATAGAATTATTATGTTCTATATGTTCTAATTATAACACATGGAAGCAAAAAAAGCTCTTTCTACTAGGTTAGCTCTCCTCACTTCTGGTAAAACATGTAAGAAGTCAAAATACTTTTATCCAGAAAAGCTAAGCAGTGATTCAAAACTGGTAGCTACTACTTTGATAACAAATAACATTGTAATTACCTGAGGAGCTTTTGAAAATCTCAATGCCCAGGACACATGCAAACCAATTAAATCTGAATCTTTGGCTCACAGACATCAGTGTTATTTAAATCATATCCACCAATATATAAAATGAAAATGTGCCATGACCAGGTGGGATTTATTCCAGGTGTGCATGGCTGGTTTAATATTAGAAAACTAATAAATATAATGCACCATATTATTCATCTAAAGAAAAAAAGACACATGAACCTATCAACTGATGCAGGATAAATTATTTGACAAAATCTAACATCTATCCAAGATAAAACTCTCAGTCAACTAGTTATAGAAGGTAACATCTTCAAATTGTAAAAAGCATCTACCAAAAAATTATTCAGTGGCATAATTAATGGTGAATTGGAATGTTTCCTCCTGAAATAAAAAACAAGGTAAGGATATTTTCTCTCATTACTTCAATAGTAGTGAAAATCTTAGTCTGTGTAAAATAAAAAGGCATAAGTGAAAATAAAAAGCATACAGGTTGGAAATAAAGAAATAAAATTCTTGGAAATAAATAAATGACATTTGTCTGTGTGGTAAATCCCAAGTAATTGACAACAAAACTAGAACTAATTAGTGAGTTCAACAAGGTAGCATGATACCAGGTCAATGGAAATACTTACCATGTTTATGAATGAGAAGACTCAACCCAGTAAAGATGTTAATTATCCCTAAATTGATCTATAGGCTTAATGCAATTTTTATCCAAAAATCTTAGCAGCTATTTTTTTTAAAATATAGACAGGTGATTCTAAAATTCATGTGGAAAGAGAAAGGAAGTAGAATAACAAATAATTTTGAAGAAATCACACTACCCAATGTTAAGACTACATAGCCATAGTAATCAAGATAGCATGGTATTAAAGGAGGGACAGACACACTGATCAATGAAATAAAATAGAGAACCTAGAAATAGACCCACCCAAATATGCTGAACTATTTTTTGATGATGATATAAAAACAATTAAATGAAAAAGTGTAATTTTTCAATAAATTATTTTGAAACAATTGAACTTGCATAGGCAAAAATATGAATCTAACCTAACTTTCACTCCATATAAATATTAACTAAAAATGAGTAAAACATATACATTTAAATCATAAAACTATAATTAATTTAGATAAGCCCAGAGGAGAAAATCTTTGTGACTTAGGGTTAGGTGAAGAATTTTTAGACATGACACCAAAAACATGATAAAGAAAGATAAGTTAGACTTCATCACAATTAAATTTTTTTGTGTGTGTGTGAAATACTCTGTGAAGAGGACAAAATTAAGCCACAAACAGGGATATAATGATTGCAAAAACACACTTGAAGTCAAAGGACTTCTATCCAGAATAAATTTTTACAAAAAGCTCTATTTCACCCAAAAAGAGACATAGATGTCAAGCAAATCTCCATAAAAAGATGTTCAACATCATAAGCCAAATTACAGCACAAATTAGAGCCACAATGAGATACTATACACACCAATCAAAATGGCTTGTATAAAAGTACAATGCCAAGTGCTGGCAATGATGCAAAGTGGTAGATCACTCTTACCTGGTTGGTAGAAACACAAAGTATAGTCAGTCTGTAAAACAGTTGGGCAGTTTCTTATGCGGTTGTGCATGACTTGCTATATAACCCACTAATCACTTCTGCGTGTACATTTATCCTAGAGAAATGAAAATGTGTGTCCATCTAAATGTTGTGTATAGTTCATAGCAGCTTTGTGCGTAATAGACAAATACTGGAAACCACCTAAATGTTTTTCAGTGAGCAAATGAGTAAACAAACAGTGATACATATATACCAGGCAGTGACACATACATATATACCATGAAATGTTACTCAGTTATGTAAAAAAAAAAAATCTATTGATACACAGCACACTAAGGTGGACCTAAAAGATGTTATAGTGAGTGGAGAAAAATAAAGCCAATTTCAAGCTCAAAAGGTTACAAAAGGTATGATTCCACAAATAAGACTTTCAAAAGGACAAAAGGACATTTATTCTGAGAAAGCAGCCAGGACTGAGGATTGGAGTCGAGTCTGGCTATAAAGCAGGAGCAAGGGGACGTTTCTTGCTGGCAATAGACAGGTTTGTGTCTTGGTTGTGGTGATGATTAAATAATTTTATATATGTGATAAAATGTCATCACACGACACGCAATAAATGAGTGCATGTAAAGATTGGTGAAATTTGTAGTTTAGTTTATAGTATTAGACCCATGTCAATTTCTTAGTTCTAAAAATGTGCTTTGGGGAAATGTCATAGGGGAAATATGGGTGAAAATTATAGAAAACCTTTCCTACTTTTGCAATTTATTGTGAGTGTTAATTTATCTCCAAATAACTACTTTTGCAATTTATTGTGAGTGTTAATTTATCTCTAAATAAGGTGTAAAACACACACAAAACAAAACAAAAATGGGGCTCTCACTATGACCAAGGTTAGGTCTTGTGCAGGAGGTACAGGGTGGTAGCTTTGCCCTCAAGGAGCTCACAGTAAAGCAGTGTTGGACCTTTAACTGAGATAGTTACACACACACATACACACACACATACACACACACACAAAACAAAACAAAAATGGGGCTCCCACTATGACCAAGGGTAGGTCTTGTGCAGGAGATACAGGGTGGTAGCTTTGCCTTCAAGGAGCTCACAGTAAAGCAGAGTTGGACCTTTAACTGAAATAGGAAACACGGTAGGAGAGGCAAGTTTCATAATGGAATTTTGGATGTGCTTGTAGAAATCCAAGGGTCAGTACAGGGGATAGTTGGATGGAACTAAAGTTCAGCGGAGAGGATGAATACACAGATTTGGGAGTCGTCTGCATAGGGGAGATTATGAAGAGAGTATGTGGAATGTATTATCATAATCGCTGGCCCTGTTCTCCTCCCTGGCACAGCTATCCTAGCTTGGGGTGGTGTCTTCTCTCCTTTCAGAAGTGTATTGGCGCTGTGCTAGAGATCATAGGCTCAAATTCAGAGAAATAACATCAATGTGTGATTTGAGCCCGCTGTAAAGAAGACAGAAAAACAGACGGGCTCCTGGAGAATGGGAGGAAGCATGCCTTGTTTGAAGTCATTAAATTCCTATTTTGTGCAAACACTCTTTTGCTAGCCAAACAAAACAAGATTGCAGCCAGATTCTGCCAAGAGCTGCTGATTTGCAGCTCCTGTCTGTCAGGCATGTGAGTTGACTAGTTTTCTAATTTCTGATTAAGTGATGACTTCTCCATGAAGTTATTTCTGCCTTTTGAAAGAAGAGTTTCCAGAGATGCAATATTTTTTAACTTGTGGGAATTTCACACAAAGGAACTCTAAGATTGTACAAGGGAGTTCTTTAAGCAATGCTGTCAAATTACACTCCACGAAGCAAATTGTGTAAAAAGCCGATCCTTATTTCAAAGACATGTCCATATAACACAAAGTGCAAGTGACCTCTGGAATTCTCTGTTTATTTGATCAAAATCAGTTATTTGTTAGCCCCGTTTTATTGATTGACTTGTTAGAAATGCTGTCTAAATACAGGCACACCTTCTTTCTTGTACTTAGTTGTTACTATGAAGATTTTCATTTTTCTATTCAGATTAACAAGTTAATCAACTAAAAAAAGGTTTTACACATGGGACGCGATTCAGTCATATGATTATGCTTGGAATCAGATACCGCATGCTAATATTATGCTAACATTAGTGATGCAGGTGACTGAGTAATTAGATATAAATTATTTCTGCAAAGATTCAGCTCAACACTGATAATAAAACAGGAGTTAGAAATAAACTAATTTATTTAAGGAAATCAGATTATAACAAGTATTTAATGAGCAGCATAATAATGCATATTATGTTAAGAAATCTAGGTGCTATGTGAGATGAAACCTGAACATAAGTGTGGCTTATCAAGAAAGTCCTTAGCCCGGTTTACAAAGTCCCGTGTAGTTTGGTCCATGTCTACATTTACAAGCATAGCTTCTTTTTTTCTCATCTGCTATGTTCTAGTGCATGATTTTGTTTTTCTATTATTTTAATATGGCAAAGCTGTTCTAGTTTTAGAGCATTTTCATTAGCTCTTCCCTTAGCCTGGGATGACCTTACTCCAGATATTTGAAATTTCCACTACTTCTTGTCATTCACATTATTGTTGAGATATTACTAACTCAGAGAGGCCTTCCAGAACAACTAGCCTAATGAATCTCTATAACTTTATTTTAATTAGTTGCATGCACTGGTCGCTAGCTGATTTTTTTTTCATTTGTGGTCTCTTTCACATCTTCTCTCTCCTCTAACCTTCATGAGAGCTGAGGGATAATATAAACGCTCTGTAGTGGGCTGAATGTGGCCCTCAAAAAGGTATGTCTACACCCTACTCCCCCAAATTCGTGAATATAATCTCATGTAGCAAAAGATGCTACAAAGTTAAGGAAATTGAGAAGAGTTTATCCTAGATTATCTGTGTGGGCCCTAATCCTTAGAAGAGAGAGGTAAGGGGTATTTTGAAACACACGCAGATAAGAAGGTGATGCGAAGAAGGAGGCAGGGATTGGAGAGATGAAGCCATAAACCAAGGCATGCCAGCAGCCTCAAGAGTCTAAAGAGGCCAGGAAGGATTCTTCCCTTCACCTCCTGAGAGGGCATGGTCTCATTGAAGATCTGATTTTAGACTCCCGGCCTCCAGAGCTCTGAGGAAATAGCAGTTTTGTTAAGCTACCCAGTGTGCAGTAATTTGTTACAACAGCAATAGGAGACTAATACACCTTCTTAAAAAAACCTCAAAATAAATAAATTAAGTGATAAAGTTGATAAGGAAATGTTAAAAGACAATAGGAGGGCTCAAAGAATGAATGGAAACAATCTAGAAAGCAATGTTAAGGGCAATGACAATTAAATTTTAACCAGTTAACTGCCACGTGTCCAAAACGGAACCATCCCCACATGCCACGATATTTTGAATTTAACTTAAAAAATCAATTTGAAATGAATATTATAAAAATAAATATATTACTCCCAACTCGGGTGTTCTTGAATATTTTCAACTGAAAATTCTCATGAAAAAATTATTTTAAAGTTGGTCAGGGCTGCCACTTAGGGAAAACATTTTTTTTTTTTATAGATGCCCCTGGTGTGTGGGGAAGGGCTGCCACTTGTGTCTACAGATGCTTATGGCGGACAATGGGTTAAAACTGACTGAAATAAGCTAGTCCGAGAAACACAAGTACCATATGATTTCACTCATATATGGAATTTAATGAACACACTGAACTACCAAACAAAATCGAGACAGACTCATAGATAGAGAGCAGGCAGACTGCTCTGGTGTGTGTGTGAGGGTGAGGGAGGGAGGGATTGACCATAAAAGAAAAAACACAGAGAGAACTCATAGACATGGACAACAGTGTGGTGATTGCAGGGGTGGAGTGGGAGTGGAGGTGGAAGAGGGCATAGAGGGGACAAATGGTGTTGGGAAAAAGAAAGGTTAAAAATAACACGAATGAAAACACAGAGACCTAGGGGGCAGATATAAGCAAGTTCCACACAAAGAACTTGTGAAGTGAAAACACTAAAATGATTATAGAGACTATGCGTAATATGAAAGATGGCAAAGATGATAAAAAGTGGTTTTGGAGTCCCTGTATATAAAAAAAAAATAACATTCAACGATAGGCCGTAAAAAATTTCTCTGAGTAAAAAATATAAATTTATTTATCAAGGAACACACCAGTTTCCCCCTAATAATATGATATCATTAATTAGGAAATATAAAGATATAGTTTATGAATTTTAAGTATAAAAATAAAGTCAAATGGCTATAGAGTTTGCAAAAATAAGTATTGTCCAATATCAGAGGTAGAAGGAAGACAGACCGCATATTTAGTCTCAGACATCCTCTGAACCACATACAAGCTCAGAAAACAAGAAAATCCTGAAGACAACTAACTAATTAAATGCAAGTGGAGCCCAAGAAATATACCTAGTTGATAGAAGCAGAGGATAGACATTTTTAGAAATGTATGAACTAAAGTAACTCAGCATTCATGAGCCTGTGTGGTAAGAATTATTAAAATGGGAATGTCCATTAGAAGTCTTTGAAACTATACACTTCCATAGAAAATAATAGTAAATAAAAAACAATACCACATTTTTGAAAGTATGAACTAGTCAGTGTCACTCTCAAATATTTAAAGACAAGTGTGGTAGTCCCTGACAGATTTCCATATAATTCAGCAGCCTAGTCCCTGAAAAATCGGAATAGATTATTATGGATGACGTTGGCCTAATAAAGACAACTAAGTGGTAGTTCCAATTATAGATGTTATGCCAAATATGGTATCTTTGCTAAAACAGATGAATCAAGCCACTGGCATGTGTAGCTATTAATCTAACAGATTATTTTTCAAGTTCTAGTCAGAAGGGTCATGAGAAACAGTTAACATCGCATGGGATAGACAGCAGTACCAGATGGGGCAAAAATATTTTTACAGCTGTTCATTTGGAAAATAATACAATACTTAATAAATAATAATACAAGAATAAACTCTGTTTCCCGTACTCACAACCAACGTAAACCTACTTTTGCCCACCTTATCTAGCTAGTTTTTATCCCAGAGCTATGTTAACTTTCCAAAGCATTCCCCAGCTCATCACTTTGGTGGTATTTTTATCATGTTGAAAGGCAGATGAACAAGAAATGGCAAATGCCATGAGGACTTAGCAAGATACACAGGCTCCACAGGGTGGGAGATAAACTCCAACATGATTCAAGGAACTGCTATGTAAGTAAAGTTTTATGGATCCAGAAATGCAGGTCATACTGGGACATCCAATCTTAAAGTATAAGACAAATAATCACATCTTGCATATCCCACAAGTAAGAAACACAGTACTTGGGAGGACCCTTGGGCTTTGCATCAGCATATTATCTTTTAAAAATAAACCTTTACTGCTGCTACAGCTACTCCTGCTGTCCTCAGCGATCCACAGCGTAAATATGCCGCAGGAGTTCGCAATCCTCAACAAGCCTTAATGCACAGTCCCAAGTTACCATGCAGCAGCCTACTGTTCAAGTACAAGGTCAAGAGCCTTTGAATGCTTCCATGTAGGCGTCTGCCTCTCCTTAAGAACAAAAGCAAACGTTGGGTGGATGGCTGTGTCCTCTAAATCAAGCCATGCACCCTACTCTTGCTGGAAAAATCACTGGCACATTGTTGGAGATCAATAATTCTGAACTTCATGTGCTCAAGTCTGCAGAGTCTCTCTGTTCTAAAGCTGATGAAACTGTCGCTGTAGTAGGTGTCCACCAAGAGGCTGCCCAAAAGCAGTCAGCGGTGCCACTGGTGTTTCAACTGTTTAAAGTTGACCAAGAACCATGAAAAGGAATTCGTGCTTCACCAAAGAGAAATATCTGAACATCGAAAAACTTAAATATTATGGGAAAAAAACATCGCAAAATATAAAATAAGAAAAGGAAAGGAGACTTAGAACCTTATGTACTGAGCAAATGCCAGGTCCAGCCAACATAATGCTGGCCCTAGATTACTTATTGATTTAAAAACCCCACAAAAATAGTAAAATATAAAACAAATTAATGTTTCATAGACCACGGGAAAAACAATTTTCAGCAAAGTACAAAAATGTAAAGCATTCCTTTCTTTAATTTTGTAATTCTTTACTGTGGAATAGCTCAGAATGTCACTTCTGTTTTAAATAACAGAGTTGATCACTGAGCAAGGAAACATAATTTGGATTATAAAATTCTTGCTGTCATAAAAATTCCTTAAAAATGGAAATAAACCTTCGAACAATCTTAGGTTTACAGTAAGAGTGAGCAGAAGGCACAGAGAGTTCTCACCTGCCTCCTGTCCTCACTCATGCATAGCCTCCTTTGCTATCGGCATCCACCATCAGAGTGGTGTATTTGTTATACGTGAGGAACCTACCCTGACACATTATAATCACCCAAAGTCCACCGTTTACATTAGGGTTCACACTTGGTGTTGTATATTCTATGTGTCTGGGTAAATGTATTATGACAAGTATCCATTATAGTATCATATAAAGTAGTTTCACTGCCTTAAAAATCGTCAGTGCTCTGCCTATTCATCTGTCCTGTCAGCATACATATTTAATGAAAACAAACAAAAAAGTAGACATTTATATGTGGATAAAATACTACTACCTAATAGAATTTTTTGTAAGCAGCTAAAGTTAGTATTTCTTTCAACATATCAAGGAGTTAGCAGTAAGAATTTCTTAGTCTTCCATTACATCTGCACTCTTTTTAGTCAGTTAATGCAAGTTAAGTCAGACAGTATAGAACACCAATTCTAATTCTAAACAAGCATTTTTAAATGCCCTTGGAAGTGTTGTTGTATTTTAACTTCTAGAATTTGATGAGCAACATAAGACCGTTTTCTTTGCTTTCTAAAGTCAAGATATTTCTCATTTAAAAGTTAACTAAGTTACTCACAAATTAACAGAATTATAACTCTGCCCATGTTCTTTATAAGGTGGTTTTAATATCCCAAATTATACAGAATAAAATTTATTAATGCTTCTGGCGTTTTGATGTAGGGAAAGGCTTACTGCAGACCAATATCTTCTGATTCAGAAAGAATGTGAAAACAAACAAAGCGAAGCACTGCAGTTACCATAATTTAGCGTTCATATGGTTTTACTGGAGACGTGCTGATTTCCGTTACTGCTTTCTGAAGCTTTTACCATGTATCTTAGAGTACGTAGAAGGCCTTAGTTCTCCTGATCCTTAGACAACATATGCCTTGCTAAGTAAGACTCAGGCTACCCTTAGGGTCTTTTAGTTTTCTTTATTCATCTTAAAGATCAATCTGGAAAGGAAGATACCGGCCAGGGTTTCTCAGCGGTGGCCCTGCTGACATTTTGGATGTAAGAATTCCCTGTCGTGATGGGCTGTCCTGAGCATTGCTGGATGTTTCACAGCATCCCTGGCTCCTGCCCACTACTTTCCAGTGTTCTCTCTCTACCCCAGCAAGACAACCCAAAATGCCTCAAGGCATTGCCAAATGTCCCATGGCCAGCGGGGTGGCTACAAAATTGCTCTCAGTTAAGAACCACCGTTCTAAAGGGAACAAATTAGTTCCCTTTAGAGAAAATGTTGCTGGGAAAGACATGTCCGTAGCAGCAGAATGGTAGAGCAGAAATGCTAGAGTATTAATAGGAGTAACAGAACAAAACAATAACTAACACATAGTGCTTACTATGTGCTTGGCACTGCTACATGCTTTTACCTGTATTAAGTTACCTAACACTCTTAACAGCTTATCAGCTAGGTAATATTATCTGCATAGACAATTGAGGACACTGAGGAATAAAAATTTAATTTCCGATGTCATACAATTAGTAAGTGGTTTCAATCCTAAAAAGCATATTTCCAGCATAAGAGCTTGTTTTTGTTGGTTAGTTTTCAATATACCTTTTATTTAAGCTAGTTTTATATTTAGAGAACAGTTTCAGTGATAATTACAAAAGTTTTCATATGCCTCATATCCTGTTCTTACTAATGTTTCCCCTATTTTACATTAGTACAGTATGCTTGTGCTAAAATAAGCAAAACAACAAAATAAACAATATATTATGATGAATGAAAATCCGTACATTATTACTACTTTTTTTTTTTAGTTTTACCTAATGTCCCTTTTCTCTTCCAGTCTCTTCCACATTATATGAAGTCATCATATCTTCTTGTTTTAGGCTTTTCTAGACTATGACAGTTTCTTGGACTTACCTTGTTTTTGTGACCTTTAGAGTTTGAGATGTTCTGGTCATGTATTTTGTAGAATGTGCATCAATGGGGGTTTGGTTGGTGTTTTTCTTTTTTTTTTTTAATGAAATCTTTATTGTTCAGATTACATTTGTTCCTCTTTCCCCGCCCCCATAACTCCCCTCCTCCCCGGTCCCGCCCCACCCCCCCCCCCCCCTCCCCACCCCCCGT
>NW_005355461.1:2575767-2579801 GCF_000412655.1 Myotis brandtii | reverse complement strand
GCGCGCACCTCCGCACCTTTATATTTTCCACACTGCGCCTCCTCTGAGCCTCGGTATGCTGTTGTCTTTCCTTCTAGTTGAAGAGTCTCTCCTCAGCCAGCCTTTCTGTGGTTCTGGGTGATGTCCATTCTGTCTTTTAGTTGTATTTTTGAAGTGGTTGTTTGCAGCAGCAGTCTCCGGTGTTTACCTATGCCGCCATCTTGCTTGGAACTCGATGTTTTTCTTATGAGTTTATCTGGGTCATGGGCTTTGGGGATAAAGTTCACAGGGATAAACTGACCTTTTCATCACATCACACTGAGAACATGATCTTATTGTGGGTTATCACTGTCGATGCTATCCTTGCTTACCTCAATGAGATAGAGTTTGTCAGATGTCTATACAGTTACTCTTTTTCATTTGTTTATAAGTTACTCTTTTTAAAGTATAAAATTACTCTTTCCCCCATTCCTTTTATTACAGGACTTTTTGGAAGTCCCTATGTGCAGCCCCAAATTAAAGAGTGAGAAGTTTGCTCCATCACATACTTATCTAATTGTATGTATATAAAGAACTTAGTATCCTTCTGCCTGTGATATGAATTTAATCTCCCAATCCTTTCTTTTAAAATCATTTGGTTATATCAGTGTGGACTCATGAATATTGTTTTTATACTCTTGGGTGCAATCCAGTACTTTACTTTTTTCATTACTCAGATTGTCCCAGCTTTGGCCATTGAGAACTCTTTCAGTTGATTCCTATTTCCCTTTGATATACTCCCATCGTGTGTGTGTGTGTGTGTGTGTGTGTGTGTGTGTGTGTGTGTGTTAAGCATTTCCTTAATTTCTGTCATTATAAAATGTTCCATTCTAGGGCTGAGGCAGGGAATATACAAAATATCATCTTGTATATTCCCTGCCTCAGCCCTAGAATCAGCCATTTTTCCCAGTTGATTTTATTGGACAGTATTGGAAAGCAAGATCTGAGTACTGGGTGTGTTCTTTGCTACCAGAGAATCCTTGCTTCTGGGCCCTCTAAACAAACAGGGAATGTATGTGTGTATACTACACATGTGTTTACACGGTGTTAGTGTCAGCCTACTAACAATGATGCTACTGACGCAGAATGCCTGGGACACTCCCCTGGACTCCTACTACTTGTGGAAAACTCCCACAGACATTTCCCCAAACAGAGCCAACATTGTGGCTGCACCAGCCCTGTGGTTCCTATTATGATTGAAAGAAACATCTCAGCAACAATCATCCAGTGTATTTATCAATTTACCCAAGATCATAAAGACTTTCTCCCAGATTTCCATCAAGACTTTTTCTAGTTTGCATTTTACAATTAAGTCTATGATCCATTTTGAATTAGTTTTATATAAAGTATAAGTCCTGTGTTTAAATGAATTCTTTTGAATATAGACATCTAAAATTTTCAGCAATATTTGTTAAAAATATTATGCTGTCTCCATTAAATTTTTTTTGTATATTTGTCCAAATAATTTGAATATATTTGTATGAGTCTGTATGGGTCTGTTTCTGGGCTATCTACTATTTCCATTGATCTATATATTTATTCTTTCACCAATATGATTTTCTTGAATTATGAAGATTTATAATAAAAATTGACATTGGTTAATGTGAGTCTTCCAACTTTGTCCTTTCTCAATATTGTGTGGGCTATTCCAGTTTGTGTGTGTGTGTGTGTGTGCATGTGTGTGATTTTTATTTTGTCTTTCTCCATACAGTTTATAATCAGTGTGTTGATATCTAGAAAGTAGTTCCCTAGGAATTTTGTTTGGAATTGTATTGAATCTGTTGATCAAGTTGGGAAAAATCAGCATTTTAACCATATGAGTCTATAACACAGTATTCTCTATTTACATCTTTGATTTTTTCATCAGTGGTTTATAATTTTCCATATAAAGATACTATACGTATTTTGTAAGATTTATCCTTAAACACTTCATTTTTTGATGTTATAGTAAATAGTATGTATTTTTTAAAATTCAAATTCAAATTGTTTTTTACTACTATGTAGGAAAGGAATAGACTTTTATATATTAACCTTGTATCCTATGACTCACTTAATATTTCCAGTTTTTTTTATTCTTTACTAGTGTTTTACATAGATAACCATTCATTTGAATAAGTACAGTTTCCCTAGGAAACATAGTCTGTCAGCTAAATACCAGGTATCTTAGAATTAAATTGGCTAAAGTCAAAGGTCATGGGAGGCTAGTAGTTCTAGACGCAGTTCTTTACTCATTCAGTGAATTTTAAAGTGTTACTAGTAAATCTTATTTTATGAGGAAATGATCTTTGAGGGTTAACTTAAGAGAAAATCAATATGTCTTAAAGCTTGTGGTGTGCACTTGAATCGGTGTTAAATAAGGAAATGCAGGTAAAGTACAGTCTGAGTGAACAAAAACTCATGGCCTTCCTTTTCAGTTCTGCCATCCAAAGTTTCGATGAGTCTGTCTCACACACTTTAGCCAGATAAAGCATGTGCACTGTGCTAGTTATCTTGGATAGGGAGGCTATAGAGGCTGGGGACTGGTTAAAATTTTCCCTGCAGAGAGCTGTTGCTAAGTTGTGAGTCCTTACTCTGAGTATGTGTATGTGTGCATATGTGTTCTTCATATTAAGCCTGCAATGAAGGTTCCTATGAGACATGTTAGAAAAATATGAAATATGATTCTCATAGTAGGGATACTAAGAGAATTGGTCAGAAAGAAAACTGATGTTGTCTGTGACCACAGTATAAGGGTGACTTCACTGTAATCGGCCTTTGAAATAAGATTGAAGGTTGGTTAATAGATTGAATTTAACATTTTTATTTCTGAGTTGGGATAGTGTTTGTAACCCATTGACAAGATGCATGTTTGTTATTTTCTAAAAGTTATTAGAGAAGTCATGAGCTTGTTGAAGTTTTCATCCAATTATAGGGGAAGATTATAAGAATAACTTTTAGTCATAGCTGGTTTGGCTCAGTGGATAAAGCCTCGGACTGAGGACTTAAGGGTCCCAGGTTTGATTCTGGTCAAGGGCTTGTATCTCTGTTACAGGCTTGATCCCCACGAGTGCAGGAGGCAACCAATCGGCAGTCTCTCTCATGTAGTTGTTTCTCTCTCTGTGTGTCTCCCCCTCCCTTCCACTCTCTCTCTAAAAATCAATGGAAAAAATAAATTCAGGTGAGGATTTAAAAAAAAGAATAACTTTTAAAGGGCAGCGAGTGACAATATAAGTTTAATAAGTAAATATGTAGAACCTTCCTTCCTTCCTTCCTTCCTTCCTTCCTTCCTTCCTTCCATCCTTCCTTCCTTCCTTTCTTTCTCTTATTATGAGACATCCCTGTTCAGCATACAGTTATGAACATTTGTTAGAATCCTGTATACTAATTTTATATTTTTTCAGTTAAGTAAACATTGAATATCAAAGGGAAGGTGGGGGTAGGTGGATGGGTGGGGGGAGACTAATCAAAGAACTTATATGTATATTTATATGTATACAGATTCTTGCACCAGTAGGGTCCCTTGGCCTGGCCTGCGGGAATTGGGCTGAAACCAGGTCTCTGACATCCCTCCAGGGGTCCTGAATTGTGAGAGGGCATTGGCCAGGCTGAGGGACCTCACCGGTGGGTGCAGGATTAGGGCTGGGGAGGGACCAGGTGAGGGTTCCAGGGCATATCTGGCCCATCTTGCCCAGTTCCGATTGGCGGGACCCCAGAAAGCTAACTTACCATTTGAAGCATCTGCCCCTGGTGGTCAGTGTGCATCATAGTGACTGGTCGAGTGGTCAAACAAATGGTCGGGCACTTAGCATATTAGGCTTTTATTATATAAGACTAGAGGCCCGGTGCACAAAAATTTGTGCACTCAGGGGGCGGGGGGAGGGGGGTCCCCCAGCCCGGCCTGTGCCCTCTCGCAGTCTGGGACCCCTCGGGAGATAATGACCTGCTGGCTTAGGCCTGCTCCCAGGTGGCAGAGGGCAGGCCCAATCCCTAAGTGCAGCCCCTGGTCAGGCTCAGAGCAGGGCCGATTGGGGAGTTGG
>NW_005355461.1:2566801-2575309 GCF_000412655.1 Myotis brandtii | reverse complement strand
GCCCCCTGTCACTCACAGAGCCGCAGGGCGATCAGGGGGTTTGGGCGCTGCCCCCTGTCATGCTGATCCCGGTGCCGGGAGCCTCGCTGCTCCGCTGATCCCGGTGCTGGGAGGCATATTACCCTTTTACTATATAGGATAGAGGCCTGGTGCATGGGTGGGGGCTGGCTGGTTTGCCCTGAAGGGTGTCCTGGATCAGGGTGGGGGTCCCCACTGGGGTGCCTGGCCAGTCTGGGTGAGGGGCTGAGGGCTGTTTTCCGGCTGGCGAGTGACTAAAGCTTCCAACCGCTCCTTGTTTTCTTCTCTTTTTTTTTTTTTTTTTTTGGGCCAGCTTTAGCTCTGAGGCCTCGCTGCTGAAAACATAGATACAATGTTGCGGTCCGAGCCCGGCTGAATGGAAGCCCTTTTCTGGGGTTTTGTTTAGCTTCTTATTTGCAACATAGTATATAGTTGCTTAGAGTTGCAACTGAGAGGCTGGCAAGTTAGGTGGAGAATGTTGGAGTCTGCAGCAAGCAAGCCTCCCTGCTCGCTTCAGTGCCTGGCTGCCGGCCGCCATCTTGGCTGACAGTTAATTTGCATATACTCACTGATTAGCCAATGAAAAGGGTAGCGGTCGTACGCTAATTACCATGTTTCTCTTTTATTAGTGTAGATATGCATAACCCATGGACATAGACAATATTGTGGAGAAGTCCTGGGGTTGGAGCAGGTGTGTAGTGGAAGGGATCAATGGGGGAAAAAGAAAGGGGCATCTGTAATACTTGCAACAACAAATATATTATTTAAAAAAATAAAATTCATTTTGCCCCTAAAGTTTGTAAGTGCAGACTATTGCAAGCCTCCCCCCAAACAATAAAAACTTACCAACATCCAAATGTTATCTGGCTGTGCATGCGTTAATACATCCACAGAGCCCTTATTGTGGCTAGGTGCCCAATCAGTACATCCCCCTTACATTTAGGAGCTGCTTAGGAAAGTAAGCTGTAATAAAAATAATCACAGCTCTAGATCTGTGTTTTCACATGCAACATAGTGTACAGTATTTGGAAGGGAATTTTGTGAACACTCATTTTAAATCTCTCATTTAAATGATAATTCCATGCTTGTTGCCTAACCTAGACTATTCTGAAGCACATGTTTCCAGATATATTCAAATTAAATAAATAAGAAAATTACAGCATAGAGCATACTCTGAAGTCAAAAGCAGGTTAGGGCATGAAATTGTAGCTGTATTTAAAAACTACCTGAAAAGTGAGCTTTTCTAAGAATAAGGAGAATATATTTCTCTCTCACCTAGGATGCTGCCTCTTTTCAAGCTAAGCCCATAATATTTGTGCATGTAAAATAATGCTCACTGATATCCCCCCCACCCCCCAGGCTCAGGGAAGCGGACATGTCTCAGCACCTTTGCAGTCAGGCAGTGAGTGACAGTGACACTGCACTTCTGGGATGAGACAATGAAATCCCGAGTGACCTTGCAGTTCTCTCTCTTTCCTAAGGGAAGGCAACAAGCCTGGAATCATCATTTTGCTTTTGTTTATTTAATAAGCAAGGAGTTAAGGACAATTGTAGTTATGTTTCAGCGTCTTTGAATTGCATTATTTCAGTATGAGCTTACTGGCACATTTCCAGAAAATGTTCACTACACACAAATTGCTACGTTTTTAATATAAGCAGCAATGTGCTCACATTACTTCATTTAGTCTTTACAGCAAAAAAATTACATGATGGAGGAGGACCAGGCAACTACTGCTGCCTTATAAAAGGCAGCTTAGATTATACAAACTAACTGAAGAGATGAATGCCCGAGCTGGTTTATATTAGCCCTCACCCATCCACACTCCATGGAGATGGCAACAACCCAGTGGTTTGGCATCTGAGCAGATGCACTGGTTTAATTGATTATGGAGTTTCCCTTCTTCACTGGTTGCCTCACCCATTTCCCCCCGCTTTTTACCATTTTCCCCTCTTTGTAATAGAACCAGGCATAGCCACAGCTTTTAATTTGGCCAAAGTAAGTGAGAGGAAATGCTGTGTATCATTGCTGGGCTCTCAGAAAAACTGTGATTTGTTTCCTCGCTCCTGCCTGGGTGATTTTGGAAGCGTATGTCCAAGTGGAGCCTCCATCAGCCTGGGGCCTTTTGAAACTAAGTGGCAGGGCCCCTCTCCAACACTTTAGGCATGCTAAGTGAGAGAGAAATAAATGTCAATTCACATAGGCCACTCAGATGTTAGAGTTGCTGATGAGCACACTGTAACCTAGACTTTTTTGAACCATATGTTTCCAGATATACTCACATATAACCACCTAATTTATCTCTCGCTTTTATTTCCCCTTCCCAAGGGGACTGTAGTCTCTCAGAAAATAGGAATTGTACTGTTTCCTTGTTTGGTGCTTCTGTAGTGTCCAGTGTAGAGCTTAACACTTTGTACATAACTTTATTATTATGAACATTATTATTATTATTATTATTATTACTACTATTACTATTAAGTTGAATGGCCTTGATAGCTGAATGTCTATGTTCTGGGTATACGAGTGATTCTACAGATGAATGTCAAAGATAGTAATGAAAAGTTAGGGGTAGGAAAAACCTTGTCAGAAGAACAAAGGGATCAATTCAGAGGGAATTATTTTGTTTGAGTGTAGATTTAGTACTTTGGGAGAATCGATTATATTTGTAAATTCAGAATTATCCCAGGAAGTAATTCAACCCCAATGGAAGAGTTTCAGATGCACTTGAAGATGGGGATGTTTAAACTAGAGCACATGAGCTGGTGACAAGGATTTTGAAATGGATACATTTAGACAAAGTAAGAAGAGATTCTACACACACACACACACACACACACACACACACACACTCACTCACTCTATCATCATTATGTAAATAGCTAGGAAATTTCATATCTAAACTACATCATAGCAATAGTTGCTTTGAAGAGTTCACCTACTGATAGCTCTGGGCAAAGTGTAATTGCTTTAAATTAGTTCAAATTGTATTTGAAAAAGTCTCAATGGCAACTTAAATGTTTTGCTCAAGAAATATTTTGTATTGAACATAGTTTCCCATTTGCCTTCAGGGATATGTTTGACATTGAAAAGCTGAATACATACATTTATTCATTCCTATTTATGGCTAGAATCTGCAAGCTTCCAAGGAATATATAAAATGACAATAACTGACCATGGAACCAAAGATTGATGCTTGTTCTAATGCAATCCATCCAGACTATCAGAATCTTCCAAATTAATAAGGTCATCTCTGGAGTACTTCTGAACATATGGCAGGATACTTTGGCTTAACATGAAGATTCTAAAATAAAACAGTAAAATTAATTCAGTTCAAAAGCAAATATTTGAACTCAAAGTTCAAATGGAGGTCAAGGTTTTTGATACTGAGTACTCAAGAATGGATAACACTTGGTATTATCTTTGCAGAACTCAAAATCAGGCAGAGAAGAGAAAGACCACAGTGTAATACATGCTATAGAGGAGGCGGGTATTCAGTGCTAGGAATATGGAAATGTGGGAGCAAATGTGTGTGGTTATAAGGCAGGACAGGAAGAGGATGAAACAATAAGATTTTGTGCTATCAGTTCATTGCCCAACATTTTAATGCACAACTCTTAATATCTGATCGTACTAGTAACAAAAATCAATAATCCAAACATTGTGGAAGAGAACAATAAAAAACTAAAAACTATTGTTGTCATAGTGCAGTCTTCTAACAATGAGAACATAATCTTGAGATGTCTAACACCAAAATGAGTTCATAAGTTTTCAGGGCTCTTATAAATCTCTATTTTTTGTAATAAAACACTTCTTCTGGAGACAATTATATCACATTGCATATTTGCCAACAAGAAGAAACATAAATAAGATATGCAATAGAAGACTGGAGGCTATTTGGAGAAAAAAAGTTGGGTTGGAGTTTGTTTTTCTAGAGCAAACAAAATGTCTCCTCAGTGCATCAAGATTAAAGAGATGCCCGGTGGCGTGGCTCAGCGGTTGAGTGTTGACCCATGAACCAGGAGGTTATGGTTCGATTCCCCATCAGGGCATATGCCCAGGTTTTGGGCTCAATCAGCAGAAGGGGGCATGCCGGAGGCAGCCAATCAATGATTCTCTCTCATCATTGATGTTTCTATCCCTCTCTCCCTTTCCCTTCCTCTCTGAAATCGATTTTTTAAAAAAAGATTGAGATGCCCTGGCCAGTGTTCTCAGTGATTATAGGTCAGCCTGTGCACCAAAGGGTCTCGAGTTTGATTCCCAGTTAAGGACAGTCAAGGGCACATACCTGGGTTGCAGGTTCTATCCCGGCCACCTGCAGAAGGCAACCAATAGCTCTCTCTCTCTCTCTTTCTCTCTCTCTTTTCTCCCTCACTGCTTCCCATTCTCTCTGAAAATCAATGGGAAAAAATATCCTGAGTGAGGATTAACAAAACAAAACAAAAAAGATTACAGAGATAAGCTGTGCACCTATCACTATACTTTTTAGTTATGCAATTCAAAAATAGGTAGAAAGAATTAGCAAAAGATGAACAGAAGATGAGAACAGTATGTTGCAGCCAAAGAATTTGGAAATGAGAAAAATTAAATTTTTCTTTAGGAGATAAAATATGCATAAAGGGTGAGATGAGATTAATGAACACTACCAAATGAGAAAATGGTTTTTATCCTTAAGAGCCATTGACTGGATAAAAGGTACAAGAACAAATATAAGTGGAAGGATAGGATGAGGAGACAATTGCTAATCAAAAATAATCCAGGGAGCAATCAAAATGTTCAAGTGCATTGTGCATATCTGGCCCAATCATAGAGAGTGAGGCATGAAGAGACGAATGCCAGTAAACATTCAAAATACACAAGAATAAAAATTGTACAGTGACCCTCTTTATTTCTTGTTCCAGGTTTACCAACAATGCTTCTTTGAATTTGATTCACGAGTGGGCTTTAAAGAGAATCTCAGTCAAGTCCCTACGAGACAACTGTATTTCCCAATAGCCAAACTTCTTATGGTAAAGCAACATGAAACTTTTTAAAACTTTCAGGAATAGTTTTGTATATCATATGTAATGCTTACTTCAAGGCAGGTAATGTTCAATGATAAGCATGTAGCAAAACTTGCAACATGCTTATTTAAAAACTAGAGGCCCAGTACACAAATTCGTGCACTGGTGGGATCCGGCCAGCCAGCCCACCCTTATTGGGGCCAGGGCTGATTGGGGGCTGGCCGGGGAGAGGGGCTGCAGGTGGTTGGATGGGCGGCCCGGCCCCCTGGTGGTTGGACTCCTGGTTTAACTCCCAGTTGAGGGGACAATTTGCATATTAGCCTTTTATTATATAGAACAATAACATTTCTCTGGTATTTGGGCAAAAGCCACAGAAATGGCAAATTGACAGCTACCTCCAAGAAATTGCAGCCCATTTTGCTATCCCTTGTGTTAACTAAAAGGACAAGGAGAAAATGTTCTAGTAGTAAAGAAGCACTTTACTTCAGAGATAGTAAACATAGGCCATAAAAAGCTATTGATCCTTACTTTGATGCCTATCCCAGAAGTGGGTGTTTGAAAAGTAAACATGTTAGTGTCCTGGAACTCCACTCAGTATCCCATTAGACCTGTATTCAAGGTTTATTTCAAGCTCTGATGTACAAATAAAAGGTTTGGGCCCTCTGATCACAGACAGAATAAAAACGGGGGTTGTAGCAAGAGCTCCCTACCACTGAGCAGGTTGAGAGCCTGCAGTTTCTTCATTCTCCCTGCAGTCAGCCCCGCCCTAGCAGCCCAGCCTGTGGTGCATCTGATACAAAACCTGGGCTGTGCTCCGGTGGGACCATTGTTGTTTTCTTCTGAACTAAAGCCTCTGAAAACAGCTTTCATCAGAGAAACCGCTCTAAGTGAAATGAGAAATGTCTTGAGAAGCATATGGTGGAGTGGGAAGTTTAGACAGGGTGCTCTATTTCTGCTTTATAGGCCCAGGACAGCGGGAATTAGGGAGCACAGTGGTGTCAGGAGGCCTGAATGTGGCCTGGCGTGGGAACCCTCCCTTTGGGCTGGCCGTCCCTCTCCTCTGTCTCCAGTCTTATGGTAACGTACAACAATGCTCATTTTGCTTTATTTGGGTAGACCAAAAAGTGAACACTATGTAATTAACAACATACAAAAATTAAGGATTTGAAATAATTTGAAAGCACTAAATTCTAGAGAATTAAGGTCTAGAAAGTTATAAATTCGTTAGTAATGAACGGAGGGTTGCCCAGCAGATTACAGCTTCAGAGGACCCCTTGAAAGCTTCTTAGTTCAAAGTTCTCATTTAGCAGGTGAGGAAACGGACCTTCAGTAACTGACACTTGAAAGAGAAGATAAGGAAAAAGAGAGTTAATTATTTGTTATTTTAAATTCGATCCAGAAACACAGAAGCATGGAACAGGCTGTCCAATCTCAGAGGGAAGTGGGGGGCTAGTGGGAAGAGATCAACCAAAGATCTTATGTACAGATTTGCATAACCCATGGACACAGACAATAGGGTGGTGAAAACCTGGGGCAGAGGGGCGAGTGTGGGCTAGAAGGAGTCCATGGGGGAAATAAGAGGGTATATGTAATACTTAAAACAATAAAGGTTTTAAAAATAAAATAAAAAATTTGAATGGCTAGTAAAATGCCTAGTGGGAAGTAGTAACTGGGCATTAGGCAATGTGATCACAGGGCCAGACTTCCTTCCTTTTTATATGGTAAAAAACAATTTTTATTGTGAAACAATTTTTTATTTGAAACAATTTTTATTCTGAAACAATTTTTCCTAAGATATTATGGATCTGATAATATGACACACTAGTACCACCAAGAAAGGTCATATTTCTTTGTTACATATTGGGAACAAGGAGGTTAAAACAACATCTCTCCTAAATTTTCTATCAGGTATTTTCTCCTTGGGATTATATATGTGAATCTGTCATAATCCTAGCTCCTCTATGGGCCACCCTTCACTCTGTGAGACACTCTCTAGAAGTTCTGGACACATTCTTGTGTAGAAGCCTCCATTCTCCACACCAGTGGACTCTGAATACAGAACATGTTGGAGTCTCCAAATTTAACAAAGTCTGTATGGGCACAGCATTATTTAGGGTTCGTGTAACTAAAGGGCATTGCAATACTGGAGGAAAATTAAAAACCACATATTTGTGACTTTCCCCATTACTCAAAGAAAAAGCTTGTGAAAATAAATTCTACTGAAGCATCACTTTATGGATATTGTCTGGCCTCGAGTGCTTCTTGGTTGTAAAAACCTAATGGTTTTCATCTCCGGTTGCCCATTAGAATCACTTGGGGAGTTTTAAAAATTTTTTGTTTTGTTTTGTTTTATTTTATACAAATGCCTGGATTGGACACAGACTGATGAAATTAGTTATCTTCAAGGAAGTAATCAAGCAATTGTAATTAAAAAAGAGAAAAGTTCCCAGGTGATTCTAAGGTATAGACAGGTTGAGAAACACCATTGTCATAGGTGTAGGGTTCTCCATGCACCTTTTCTGAAAATCTACCCCACTTACTGTTTCTACCTCAGACTCCAGCTTTCCCAAGTGACATATAATGACCTGAGAATGGAACAAGGATGAATGGTAGTTCTAGCAGGAAAATAAGTGGGTGTTACCTTTGGCAATCCAATTCCTGAAAACAGGGAGGGATATTGGTGCTCTGGGTCCTGACACCAAGAAAATGCCCCCTGAAATGTCTTAATCCGCTAAGTGCACAGGTCAGCTTGGATTGCAAACCTATTTCTACATTTTTCAGGTTTTTCTATTCTCAGAATAAATGTTGCATAAGTCAAATGGGTGAATCACACCCACACACGTACACGCATATGCACATGCACATACATGCACACACTTAAAACAATCTCAGAGACCATAGAATCTGACTAGAATGCCTTGAGGACCAAGCAAGTAATACACATTTCAGAGTCAAATCTGTGTAAAAGAATTAGTGGTGAAGCCCATAGTGACCAGAGAGAATGTGTTGTAGTCATTTAAAAAATAACAAATCACTGGCTGGTGAAACAAAGCAGAGCCTGTGACAATAATTATAACCTCTAGCTCTAGACCCAGTTTCCACACTGATTCATCCTATCTAATAAAAGAGAAACATGGTAATTAGCGTACAACCGCTACCCTTCCCATTGGCTAATCAGGGCGATATGCAAATTAACTGCCAGCCAAGATGGCGGCCCGCAGCCAGGCAGCTGGAAGCGAACAGGAGGCTTGCTTGCTTCAGTGACAGAGGACTCCAACGTTCCCCGCCTGCCACTGCCGGCCGCTGAGCTTGCAGTTTGAAACATTGTAACAAATATAGAAGCTAAACAAAACCCCAGAAACCTGCTTTCAGCCGGGCGGGGATCTCAGAGCTGGAGTTGATACAGTGTTTCAATTATAGAACACAAACAAACCAGATACCTGCTTTCAGCAGCGAGGCCTAAGAGCTGGAGCCAAGCCTCAGAGCTAAAGC
>NW_005355461.1:2564459-2565958 GCF_000412655.1 Myotis brandtii | reverse complement strand
GCCCTGCTCTGTGCATGACAGGGGGCAGCGCCCCAACTCCCCAATCAGCCCTGCTCTGAGCCAGACCAGGGACTGCACCTAGGGATTGGGCCTGCCCTCTGCCACCCGGGAGCAGGCCTAAGCCAGCAGGTCGTTATCTCCTGAGGGGTCCCAGACTGCGAGAGGGCACAGGCTGGGCTGAGGGCCCCCCCCTCCCCCCTGAGTGCACAAATTTTTGTGCACCGGGCCTCTAGTCCTATATATAAAAGCCTAATATGCAAGTCAACCACCAGGAGGCAGACGCTCAATGCAGGAGCTGCCCCCAGCCCGCAACTCCCAGGCCAGGCAACGTGGGTGCCAGTGGAGGCCCCCCGATTGCCTCTTCGGTCACCCTGCAGAGGGAAGTGACTGGCAGCAGCAGCAGCAGCGGCGGGGAGTGGGGCCGGTGAGCGGGTGGCGCCAGGCTGGCCAAGGCGGGGGCCAGCAGGGGCCCCCTGATTTCCCCCCCAATTGCCCCACAGATCAGCCCTTATCACCAGCCAGGCCTAGGGACCCTACCCGTGCACCGATTTTGTGCACCAGGCCTCTGGTACTTACATAACCACCTCTCCTCCCATAATGGAGTTGTCCATCAAGTTAGCAGGTATGGAAGGTTAGTTCCTTTACTTTTAAAATCTATATCTTCTTGCACTTATAAATTGTGCTTCCTTCTTCCTGTGAAGAATAATATACAGGCCCATAGTTGAGCCAGAAATCTCTTAATGGCTACGACATATGGAGCCATCCAAAATTTGCAATTGGCTTTCTTGAAGAACTCCATTAATTTCTTGGCCAGGGACCATTTTTACCTTCTGCCTCAGTCTCAGTGGAGATCTGGATAGGATGGAGAGATAATTTGTTTACTTGTTGGCTCTTCTATGTCCGCTGAAGGCAATTGCTCACAAATTCAGGATCAATCAACTACAATAGAAGCTCACACAATGACTAAAGTGTGATCACAAATTACAATTTATTAGTAGATTTATGCACATTTATGTCTTTAAATATAGCAATTACAAAGCAATTTTGTATATCTTTTTCTTATCTTCCCAAACAGAATGCAAGTATTCTGAAAACAGGAGATATTCCTTAATCTATTTGTGTGTAATACATGATTTTATACAGTATCAGACACATCACAGCTAACCAGTAAGCATTAGTTAGATCACATTTAATTCTGCATTTTGTAATATACAGAAGAAGTACAAAGCATAGACTCTTTTCAGGCTGATTTCCTCTGCAAGAAGAGAGACTGGAGAGATGGTTGAACATCGCTGTAATAGTCCCACATAGCCTGCTGGGGACCCTAGAATGATGACCTCAGTCTACTAATATTAGAGATGGCTTTATCATACATTTGTTTTGCCTAGAAATATATTTTTATTAATCCTCACCTGAGGATATGTTAGTATTGATTTTTAGAAAGAGAAGAAGGGAGAAAGAGAGAGAGAGAGAGAGAGAGAGAGAGAGAGAGAGAGAGA
>NW_005355461.1:2542831-2563540 GCF_000412655.1 Myotis brandtii | reverse complement strand
GCCCTGCTCTGTGCATGACAGGGGGCAGCGCCCCAACTCCCCAATCAGCCCTGCTCTGAGCCAGACCAGGGACTGCACCTAGGGATTGGGCCTGCCCTCTGCCACCCGGGAGCAGGCCTAAGCCAGCAGGTCGTTATCTCCTGAGGGGTCCCAGACTGCGAGAGGGCACAGGCTGGGCTGAGGGCCCCCCCCTCCCCCCTGAGTGCACAAATTTTTGTGCACCGGGCCTCTAGTCCTATATATAAAAGCCTAATATGCAAGTCAACCACCAGGAGGCAGACGCTCAATGCAGGAGCTGCCCCCAGCCCGCAACTCCCAGGCCAGGCAACGTGGGTGCCAGTGGAGGCCCCCCGATTGCCTCTTCGGTCACCCTGCAGAGGGAAGTGACTGGCAGCAGCAGCAGCAGCGGCGGGGAGTGGGGCCGGTGAGCGGGTGGCGCCAGGCTGGCCAAGGCGGGTGCCAGCAGGGGCCCCCTGATTTCCCCCCCAATTGCCCCACAGATCAGCCCTTATCACCAGCCAGGCCTAGGGACCCTACCCGTGCACCGATTTTGTGCACCAGGCCTCTGGTACTTACATAACCACCTCTCCTCCCATAATGGAGTTGTCCATCAAGTTAGCAGGTATGGAAGGTTAGTTCCTTTACTTTTAAAATCTATATCTTCTTGCACTTATAAATTGTGCTTCCTTCTTCCTGTGAAGAATAATATACAGGCCCATAGTTGAGCCAGAAATCTCTTAATGGCTACGACATATGGAGCCATCCAAAATTTGCAATTGGCTTTCTTGAAGAACTCCATTAATTTCTTGGCCAGGGACCATTTTTACCTTCTGCCTCAGTCTCAGTGGAGATCTGGATAGGATGGAGAGATAATTTGTTTACTTGTTGGCTCTTCTATGTCCGCTGAAGGCAATTGCTCACAAATTCAGGATCAATCAACTACAATAGAAGCTCACACAATGACTAAAGTGTGATCACAAATTACAATTTATTAGTAGATTTATGCACATTTATGTCTTTAAATATAGCAATTACAAAGCAATTTTGTATATCTTTTTCTTATCTTCCCAAACAGAATGCAAGTATTCTGAAAACAGGAGATATTCCTTAATCTATTTGTGTGTAATACATGATTTTATACAGTATCAGACACATCACAGCTAACCAGTAAGCATTAGTTAGATCACATTTAATTCTGCATTTTGTAATATACAGAAGAAGTACAAAGCATAGACTCTTTTCAGGCTGATTTCCTCTGCAAGAAGAGAGACTGGAGAGATGGTTGAACATCGCTGTAATAGTCCCACATAGCCTGCTGGGGACCCTAGAATGATGACCTCAGTCTACTAATATTAGAGATGGCTTTATCATACATTTGTTTTGCCTAGAAATATATTTTTATTAATCCTCACCTGAGGATATGTTAGTATTGATTTTTAGAAAGAGAAGAAGGGAGAAAGAGAGAGAGAGAGAGAGAGAGAGAGAGAGAGAGAGAAACATCAATGTGAGATAGAATCAATTGGTTGACATCCCTACACACGCTGACCAAGGATCGAACTCACAACCTCCTTCCCCTTCTCCTTCTCCTTCTCCTTCTCCTTCTCCTTCTCCTTCTCCTTCTCCTTCTCCTTCTCCTTCTCCTTCTCCTTCTCCTTCTCCTTCTCCTTCTCCTTCTCCTTCTCCTTCTCCTTCTCCTTCTCCTTCTCCTTCTCCTTCTCCTTCTCCTTCTCCTTCTCCTTCTCCTCCTTCTCCTTCTCCTTCTCCTCCTCCTCCTTCTTCTTCTTCTTCTTCTTCTTCTTCTTCTTCTTCTTCTTCTTCTTCTTCTTCTTTTTGGTGTATGGAACTATGGGACTATGCTCCAATGAGCTGAGCCATCCGGCCAGGGCTGACTAGAAATATTTTGAGGCCATTTTTACATGTTGCTTTGGAAATTTTTAGACTCCGAGTTTTTCCCTTTACTATACTATGGCCTATGATTTTTCAGAAATCATTGTGAACAGACAAGATTACTATAAACAAGAAAAGTTATTACTATAAATACATTTATTTGTTAATTCTAATTTTTTATTGATGTACTCTGTGCCATGTATTATTCAGGAAGCTTGTTATATACCAGAAAACATAACAAACAGAAATCTCTGCCATCATTGAGTTTTTATTCTAGTGACTGGAATTCTTTTCAAGTGTAATTACATTTTTAAAAAATATATTTTTATTGATTTCAGAGAGCAAGGGAGAGAGACAGAAACATCAATGATAAGAGAGAATCATTGATCAGCTGCCTCCTGTACTGGGAACCGAGCCTGGCAACCCAGGCATGTGCCCTGACTGGGAATCAAACCTTGAACTCCTGGTTCATAGGTCGATGCTCAACCACTTAGCCACCCCAGCCAGGCTCAAGTGTAATTAAATTTTAAAGAATACAAATCAATTATTGTGGGTGACATAATGCTAACAATTGTTTTGCAGATAATTAGTTAAACATTTATTAATTTCAGTTTTGTAATTTTCTTTTAGCATTTTAATGCATATACACATACATGTATATAGACACACAAGCACACACTGTATATTTACATATAATTTAAATCATATTACATGAGGGGAGCCAAAGTTTTGCCATTCTGAAGCTATCTTTGTGGGATATTGATTTGAAGCTGTTTATTAAGAAACAAGACTCTTGACCCTCCCTCTTCCTGCCTAGGAGATTCAGATGGGAAAGCCTACTCCAGAAAGGGAATCTTAAGATGCTGCCTTAGCCTTATTTAAATTAAGTATGTAAATAGGAGGGTGCCAGGCAGGTGCCTGCTAGCTAGGTACCCCTGTGTCCTCTTGTTTCTGAGTCGCCTAGCAAGAATTTGCCTGCCATGTATGTTCCCCTCTTCCTCAACTACTTGGTAAATCACCCATTCTCACCTTTCCTCCTTTGTCCAAAATGTCATGTATACCCAATGTTACCCACTGTCTTTGGGGTTTTTATGCCTATGTGAATTCCCCATGCACATGTATTAAAATTTTTATTTTTCTCCTGTTAATCTGTCTCTGTTAATCTGATTATTAGCCCAGCTAGAAGAACTTAGAAGGTGGGAGGGAAAGTATTAATTTTTTAGCATATATATATATATATACACATATATGATGTTATATATAAAAATTATATATATTTAAATACATATTATTTATATATCTATAATGCAGGTATAATTTTATCTTTCTTGGATGATGAAAAGCTGAAAGGTTCTAGATATCCTTCCTAATATGTAAAAATGATAAAAATGGTTCTGATTTTAGTTCAATGTCCTGAATTTAATGCTGTTTGGCTCAGTGCTAAAACTAGTTCAAAAAATATAGAGCAGAAAAATTTCTAAATTGGAGTAATGACTGTTATAGCAGGAGAAAGCAGTTGAAAGCTTCTTCCCTACTATTCAGACGGAGCACTTCCCTTCTCACACTTCCAGTCACCAAATGCAGGATTTTCCCCTCCACACCAAGCAATTTTCTGTGACACCAGCAGGTGTCCTACAATTCAATTCAATTCTGACACGAGCCAGCTTGAGTGAAGATCCCACAGCTTAAGAGTTAGTCCCACAAGACTTGCCCCCACTTCAGAAGCCAATTGAGAGTAGGAATGTTACCACACGTTCTTCTGCGGTGTCATGGGAAATGAATTTCAGGGACACACATGTGGAGGATTTTAAGCGATAGTGGCAAGATTTATTAGAGTGAAAGAGATAGCACTCCCTCAAAGAGGCAGAGGGCAGGCAGGCTGTAGTAGTGGCTCCCCTGGGATCCTTGCTAAGCCTCTCTATCTTCTTGGGTTTGCAAAAGAGCAGGCTTTCTTTCAAACTATCCAATCTTTTTTCCTGTTTGTTTGTTTTTTTGTTTTCTGGGGCTGTGCTAGTGCCCTCCCCCTCTCTGATACCTTTCCTGGATCTTCCAGGGTTTCGTGCCCTTATCCTATAGGATCTTTTCCCCAGGTTTCCCCAGGTTAGACCCCTCCTCTTCATGGTTGCCATTTTGGCTCCTACTGCACATGAGCTCACTAAAAGGACTCCCCCCTGCATCATTGCTCCCTTACCCGATTAATCCAGTAGAGGGGTGCTGGCTGTTCCCTAGGGTGACTGAAAAGCCGGTCTCTCCTGACAACTTGGAGCAATGCGGGCTATTCCCAAGAGTGACTGTGAAACTGCCCCTTCCCAGTGCTAATATTAATGAAGAAGTTTAACCAGATGTCTGGCTCCCTTCTCCTTCATTAATATCTAACTGCTGTCAATGTAAGAAATGTTCAAATCTGTAGAGAATTTTTATGAGTTATTTGAGCCAAACTGGTGACAATTGCCAAGTAGCAAAATCTCAATGCATTGAGAAAATACTCTGGAAAAATAGCAGTCTGCACCCTGCTTTATACATTACATGTTGGGGTCCAACCCCAGCGGGTCCAGAGGTCCCCAAAGGTGTGGACGGAGTCGGCGAAGAAGGAATGACACGGAGACAGCCTTCAGTTGATCAGCAGCCTAGCCAGGATCTCCAGCCACAATCTCTGGCCAAGTTCTGGTTAGGATCTGATGTTTATTGTCTTGTTACATCTGTATTTATACCAGTCGATTTTAATCCTGTCAATTTCTATTGCAAAGGTTAGGGCGTTTCTTATCTCCATTCCTGGGAGTAAAGATTATGTAGCTTAAGCGTGATTGTTTGTAGTTAAAGTGATTAACTACCCGCCTGGCACTTAGTTAAGGGGTTGTATCCCCTCCCTAACCTCAGGGAAAAATCCCCACCTGGGGAAACAACCTTTCTCGGAGAGGTGACCTTGGTTAAAACACATGGCGCTAAGGAGAGCAAACATATTAAGAACAATATGCTATATATGCCAGGTCCCTTGAAACATATGCTGTGCAGATGTTCCTTTCCTGCAGCAACTGTGTCAAGCAGCAAGGATGGACCGGCTTCCGGCAATTACAATCAAAAGAGAAGACATAAGTGGGTTACATGAAATCTGTTGGTGCTAGATTAGGGAGGCGGAAGAAAGCAAAGGGGGGGAACCTCTGAGGGTGGATAAAAAGTAAAATGACAGATACATACTTCTTTTACACAAGTGGGTACAGAATAGTTAACAGTCAATGATTAACATGCTAACAATGACAATGAAGGGATTTGTGGTCTCCCTCCACTCAGATACAGTGCCCATGCTGTGAGAGGTCCGGGAAAAGGGAAATTACTTTGTGCTTGCAAAGGCATGTTTATCAGGTGTTACCCTAAATGCAAACAGACAATAGAAAGGCTTAGTTAAGGTAAAGATTGACCTTTGTCAGGGAAGATTCTCACCTAGGACATGACTACCCACCCAAAACTGCTCTTAGTTAAAAAGTTTTAATTTCAGACCATTTATGTGGTTATTTTAGGTCTCTGAGTCTGTAAGGCCAACATGCAGGCCTTCCTGAGTTTGACAGGCTTAGTGTGTGTCCCCTTTTCGTCCACACTGCCTACTGAAATAGTACATCCCAGGTTACCCACAACTTCTGTTCCAATTGGCTACATGTCAGAGGTTCCCATGTCTCTCCACTTTGGATTTGATCATTTGCTAGAATAGCTCACAGAACTCAGGAAAACACTCACCTTGACCAGTTTGTTATATAATAATGGATGTGGGTGAACAGCCAGATGCAGAAGTAGGTAGGGTGAGACCAGGAAGGGTTCTGAATGCAGGAGCTTTGTTGGGCTGCACCACCTTTCTGGTACGTCGGTATGTTCACACCTGGAAGCTCTTCAAACTCTCTACCATTGGGATTTTTATGGAGGTTTTATCCTGTAGGCATGACCCATCATTAACTCAATTTGTTAGTGGTTTTTTAAAATTTATTTTATTTTATTTGTTTCATCATCATTTATCCCCTCTCTGCTCTCTTCCACCTCCACCCAACACCCTCCCGACCAAAATCACCACACTGTTGTTCACGTCCATGAGTTCTCTCTTTTTTTCTTTTTTGCTCAATCCCTACACAGCCTCCCCGTCCCGCCCCCAGGTTCCTGGGACTCCTGTTTCAGGGGCTGTGCTTTCCTGTGCCCATATGGCTCAAGGCCACACTGCCAACTGAAACAGTAAGTCCCAGGTTACCCACAAGAGTCTAATGGACGTTAATCTGGCCTGAATGCTGAAATACACTGGCTACACCATGGCACAGAAGCTCTGGACACTGGCCCTCCTTTTGGCTCTGCCCAACTCCCAGCTGCCCCTCTTTCAGGACTGGCTTCGGGAAATGGGACATTGGAAACTGAGGAATATAACTCCATACTAATAAAGTCTTCTACCACCTCTCATTCTCCCATGGAGGCTCTGAAAATGATTATTTCAGCAGAGCCCCTAGAACCCCTCTCCCACAAACTATGGAGGAATCCCACTCGTGTACCCCTCCAGTAGCAGCACCACAGCTGTTTGATCCACTCATGGACACTTGGCTACTTTCAAATCTTGGTTATTGTAAATAACACTGCAATGAACATAGGGATATATATATATATGTGTGTGTGTGTGTGTGTGTGTGTATATATATATATTTTTTTTTGTTTGTTTTGTTTTGTTTTTTAATTAGTGTTTCAGTTTCCTCAGATAAATTTTCAGAAATGGAATCACTGGGTCATAAGGCAGTTTCATTTTTAATTTTTTGATGTAACTCCATACTGCTTTCCATAGTGGCTGCACCAATCTGTATTCCCACCCATGGTGCACAAGGGTTTCCCTTTTCTCCACACCCTTGCCAACACTTGTTATTTGTTGATTTATTTATGATAGCCATTTTGACAGGTGTGAGGTGATATTTAATTATGGATTTAATTTGCATTTCTTTGATGATTAGTGATGAGCATCTTTTCATATGTCTATGTCCTCTTTGGAGAGGTGTCTATTTAGATCTTTTGCTGTTGTTTTTTTTAATTGGATTGCTTGTTTTTTGGTGTTGAGTTTTGCAAGTTCTTTATAAAGTTTAGATATTAACCCCTTATCAGATATATCATTAGTGAATATGTTTTCCCATTTATTGTGTTGTCTTTTTATTCTTAAAAAAGAGGGAAAACCCACACTAAAACTTAGCTTCTTTTGCCACCTACTAAATTGAGATATTGAATACAGCAGCAGTTATATTTGGTATTATAACAGAGCACATCTTTAAATTTAATAAACTGGTGAATAATTGCCCATGCGGAATTTATTTTATTCTTTACTTTTGATCTTTTCCAAGATCTACACAAAGGATAACAAAAATTTTTGTCATGATGCTCATTTATGGTAACCATTCTGGAGGTAGAACATGATACCACAGATGCATTTCTTGTTATCTGAAGTCACAATAAATTGTACAGACATGTTCCGGGGTTAAAAGGCTCCTATAGAATGACTGACAGTGTGCTTCTAAGCGACATTTCTATTACCAGATATAATCCCCTCACTTCAGAGAACTAATTGTGGTGTTCAATGTGTTTCTGCAGAGAATTTACACTTCTCAACAATGGAAACTCTCTTAAGATTTTCTACCTTTATAACAAGATGTTTTGGGTAACTATGTTTTTTTAATTTAATTTTCAAACAGTCATCAGTTAGTTCACTGACTCCAAGTTATGTGTTGCATTTCTTTTTGCTTGAAGTAGGGAAGAATTATATGAATCCTCAGGAAGCCAGCGACCCTGGAATAATAGGCCTCAAAAGTACAGCCTATGTTTAAAACTAACATCCATCATAAATGCACCAGAAATTCTGATATTTTACAAGAAATGTTGTGCATGATCACATCAAAGGAAAGATGCTACTAGCTTATTTTTACCTTACTCTCTTCAGACTAATACTAACAGCATAGAATATGGAAAATGTTTTATTTATAAATAAGTTTCATCTTTTATCTTTCTATCATAAGAATTATACATACATAAAATAGAAAATATGGAAAAAGAATAGCAGCAATAAAAATCACCCATGATCTCACACTACAGAAATACCTACTAAAAGTATTTTTATATTCTTCTAATCTTTTTATATGACTAATTATTTAAGTTTATTTTAAGAGTGACAATCACACTATATGTAAAATTTTGCATTCCGCATTTAGTAAACTATTATTTTATCTTTAAAGGTTTCTATATGGCTGAATCTTGACCATCTTTTAGATTTTGTCTTATGCCTGAGAAAAAGAGTGAGGCAGAGCAAGTTTCATAGAACGTCAAGGATTGTCTGTCTCAATCAATAGGAATCAAAAGGAAAGTAACAGAAAGACAGTAAAACTAAAGTTTCCAACTCCTGTGGATGCTTTTCTTGTTACATCCAGCTACATCATGCCTCTATACTTTATCAAAATATAAAATAAATAAAACTAAAACTTCTGGGGTGTGGCAAGCAAGTTCTAAAGCACCTTTAATTATTCCCTTTTCTTTGTACTCATGTTCTTGTGTGTAATCCTCTTTGTTTAAGTGTCCTTTAACTTGGTATGTCTAACCAGTAGAATATGGTAACATTATGAGATGTTCCTTCTGTGATTACATTACCAAAGATCATAACAATTGCCTTGCTAGGAGACGCTTTCCCTTGTGGGTTTTGAGGAAGCAAGTGGCCATGCTGAGGAGGTCCGCATGGCAAGAAACTGAGATCAGGCCTTGGCTGAGAGCCAGAAAGAAACTGAAGCCGTCAATTCAGTTGCCTTCAAGGAACTGAATACCACCACCAACCACAAGAGCTTAGAAGTGGATCCTTCCCCAGTCAAACCTTCTGCCCAGAACCCAACCCTTACTGACACCATGATTACAACATTTGGGAGGACCCAGTTTGGCTGTGCCTGCCATCCGACCCACAGAAACTGTGAGGTTATAAATATATTGTTCTAAGCTGCCATGTTTGTAGTATGCTGTCATGTAGTAATAGATAACTAATATGGTATCATTAACAATGCTTCAGACACTGCTAAGGGGATAAGTCTGTAATTTAAGAAATTTCACAGCTTGCTTGGCATGCAAATATTTAGGAACCATATACGTTCTAAAATTTAGTTAGTACAAAGATCTGGTGAGGAAAAAAACAGAGAAAAGATAGATTGTTTTGTCTGCAGACTGATGATGCCTTCAAAGAGAAGGTGGGTCTTGAAGAATAAATGAGTCCAATGGACAGAGAAGAGGGAGAAAAACCTTTGGGCCGTATGTCAAACAAAAATGAACTGACATGAAATTAATTTCTCCTATAGGTGGAAAAGAAACACCAATCGGTAAGTAATTTATGGAAAGACATTTGTGGGGCAGGAAATATGTAATTGTATCATGTGATGAAAAGCAACATTTCATAAAATCAGCATTGGTCACATGTGGGTTTTTTTTTCATTTTAGCTCTCTTATTTTTAGTCCTCTTTCATATCTCCCAATCCAAACACTCATATGTGTGAATACACACACATACACGCACAGAAATACTAGTATACCTCTTAACTCTACTTTCTGGATGTGCATAAGAATTTAAAGCATCAGTTTTCCAAAGGATTACTTCAATGCCTGTGATAGGTGGACTAGGTAAGAACTGGGAATTGTAGAAGAAGATAAGGATAGGATGAAAATGCCTTTTACTCCCTTTCTAGAAACTTGAAATCAAGCTACAAAAATTAGAAGTCCACTCCCTAATAACTACTTAGAAGATATTTCCTAATCTACCACTATGTTTCTAAATCTCTTTGTGTGTGTGTGTGTGTGTGTGTGTGTGTGTGTGTGTGTGTGTGTGGAAGGGAGTGGAGAGACAGAAAGAGAGAAACATCGATGTGAGAGAGAGAGACATCGACTGGTTGCCTCCCTCTCTGGGGCCAGGGATCCAGCCTGCAACCCAGGTACTTGTCCTTGACTGGAATTGAATCCACGACCCTTCAGTCCACAAGCCAATGCTCTAACCACTGAGAAAACCGACTAGAAAAGTAAAACCCATTTTAGATTGAGACTGAAAGACTGATTCTCTTAGTTTCTGTTTAAAGCTTATTCATTGTTCCCTCGCCAGTTTGGCTCAGTGGATAGAGCAATGGCCTGCAGATTGAAGGGTCCCAGGTTCGATTCCAGTCAAGGGCATGTACCTTGGTTGCAGGCACATTCCCAGTAGGGAGTGCTCAGGATGCAGCTGATAGAGGTCTCTCTCATCAATGTTTCTAACTCTCTATCCCTCTCCCTTCCTCTCTGTAAAAAATCAATAAAATATATATTTTTAAAAAAGCTTATTCATTAAACTTCTCTAATATTAATGAAGAAGTGGAATTTACTTACACTTCTTTTTCTGTTTAAACTTTTGTTTCAAACACCAGACTTGGCTAATGAGAATTTTCATTTACAGAGGAGTAACTTTCCTATAAATGTCCTCTACAGATATTATACCATATGCAGCCTTGACTGTCAACCCAAGAATATACTTCAAGGCAAAAAATTGATCCCTTTGTATTAAGTTTCTGTAGTTGAACATTTTGGTGATCTTTAAATGGACATACACTGTTCATTTATAATTTAAATCTAAGCAATTCATTCATTAAATCCATAGGGGCATGAATTATATTATTTATACATTTCACTCTGGTGCATGAATAAAACACCATTTGGTACAACATGCTTCTGTAGGCATTTAAAAGAAATTATTATTAAAGAATAAATTTTAAGCTGGAGCCCATGGATATACTGTCTTATTTGTCAGCCCCTCTTAAAATAAGTCAAGACTCCGGTGTGGTTTTATCACTGGGGAAAACATACAGAGAAACTATCCTCTTGCCCTTTTAGCTGGGTAACATTTCACTCGATTCCCTTTTGTCTCATATGGGCCAACTGTTCTTGTTTTAGAAAACAATGGTATATTTGTTCAGCTTTCAATAAGCCTTTTTCTGTTAAGACTACACACTCTAACAGTCATGATTGTACTCTCTCACCTTGCCCACTGCCTTGGCTACAGCCGAATGAACCACTGTGGACACCTGTTCCCAGCTGGTGCAATTCTTATTTTCTAAATCTGGAATTTGGTATAGAGACTATGAGATTTGTAATGAGTGTGGACAAAAAGGGGGCCTCATACTAAACTTGACAAGCTCAGGGGAGGCCTGCATGGTGGGTCTTACAGACTCAGAGACCTAAAATAACCGTATAGGATGGTTTGAAATTAAAACTTCCTAACTAAAAGCAGTTCATGGTGGGTAGTCATGTTCTAGGTGGTATCATGCCTGACGAAGGTCAATCTTTACTTTAACTGAGCCTGTCTACTGTCTATGATAACATACCTTTGGAATGTTAGGGTAATTTCCTTTCTCCAGAGCCCTCAGAGCACCATTTCCCACCAGAACAGAGACCACAGAGCCCCTCATTATTACTGTTATCATGTTGTTAACTATTAACTGTCCTGTACCTGCCTATGTAAAAGAAATATACCAGTATGTCTATTCATTTTACTTTTTATCCAATCCCACTTTGCTTTCTCCCATCTCCCTAATCTATCACCAATGGATTTCATGTAACCGCCTTATGCCTCCTCCTTTGATTGTAATGTATAAAGTAAGGTGCAAAACTGCCATCCTCTGGAGAATTTTCTCAATCAGTTGAGATTTTGCTTCTCGGCAATTGTCGTCAATTTAGCTCAAACCCATAAAAATTCTTTATAGGTTTAAATGTTTCTTATATTGACATGAGTCTGCTTAGATCAGCAAAAGCAAATAAATGTAAACTCAGGAATACAGCATTTCTGATGTGTACATGAAGAATTGGAGTGAAACAGTGAGCAAGAAAAGAAAAACAATTTAGACACTAGAGAGATGAAAAGATGAGAGATGGAGAAGGATGACTATCTAGGTTTCTGATGACCTCCCAGTTACTAGTTCCAGTCCTGGCTCTAGTTACAAGGAACACCTGCCTCTGGTTTCCATAACAGCTAAGGTTTCATAAATTAAATACATTTGATTACTTTGCTTAAGAAACTTCAGTGACTTTCTGTTATTTACAGTTCAGTCATGACTAAGACATTTCCTAGGTTTCCTTCACATGAAAAAAAAAGTTCCCATATTGGACTAATAGAATAATTTTTTATAAATTAAAATAGAAGGCAATATATATTACTAGTATTATTGCTATATGATAGATGATAGATAAAAATATTTAGTTATTCTCTAGACTATTGAATGTTTACCTTTCAACCAAATACTTTCAACCAATCCTCTCTCTTTCCTATGTCTGAGCCTCTATAAACATAGTAATTCCTAATTGTGTTTCAGTATCTAATTGTTGATAGAAATATTAAACATATGTCTTAAGACATAGGTCTGTACCTCACTATTGTAAATATCCCCGAGTTATCAATATTTGGTTAATCAACAGTTTTCTGGTAGGTTTTATTTTAAAAGTTATATCTTTATCTTCTCTCATCAAGACCACAACCTTCAGGTTTATGATATCTATACTAGTATATGATTATATTTGTATAGCCATACCCTAGTCTATACTTATAGATATACTTATATTAATACTTATATCTGCATCTATGAGAAATTTAATATATATTGACAAATTTCTTGCTAAAACACAGATGCATTAGGTCAATAGTATTCCCCTAATATAATGATTCTAAAAAAGGGGAGCAATGTGAAGTTTATCAAATGTGTTCTTACATATGTGTTCTTTACTTGGTGAAGTTTATCCTATGTGTTCTTAGGTGAAGTTTATCTTCACATATTTCACTTCCGTATCTCTCTTCTCCTTGTTGTTGTGACTCCCTCCATCCATTCCACCACAGATGCGCTCATGCACTTATTGACTTCCCATAGATGTCCTACAAACCTGCACAACATGCCGTGATCTGTTCTTTTTCCAGCAAGCTCAGTCCTTTGGAGGACAGGTGGGTGTTTGGTCAAATACTCACTGTCAGACATGGACATCAAGGCTCCACATTTAGGGACATTACACTGAAGACACAGCACTCTTCTTCAGCAGTTTGGATTTCCGGAGACAATGTTCAGCTATGGTAATGCCTGGTGTAGTCGCCACAGCCTGTGATGACTACATTCAGTCTTGGGGGCCCATGGTGTCTGAGCAGAGACCAGCTTCTTCAAAGCTTATTAAACCATCTGGATCTTCCTTAGCAATGCTTTTTTAACACAAATTTGTTTCCCCATTATTTGCAGCCCCTAACCTTTATGAGACTTTTATCATTTGCCATAGGCTTACTGTAGGGACTTCCTAGCACATCCTACTGCTTTGGGTCACTCTTTTTCTTGGCCTTTCAACCAAATATGTTATCTCTCTCACTACCTTGAGTTTACCAGGTAGCACGTTGTATAAGTAATCTTCTCCAAATCTTATATCTTAACATCTACTACTACTTGGTGTATATAACCCTAGCTCTTATTAAAGTAAAAAACTTTAACTATCAAGATTTTCTATCACCTAGCCCATGCTATCTTTATGACTATACTAGAGGCCTGGTGCATGAAATTCATGCATGGTTTGGCAGGGGTGGGGGTCCCTCAGCCCGGCCTGCACCTTCTTGCAATCCAGGACCTCTTGGGGGATGTCCGATTGCCAGTTTAGGCCTGATCCCTAGGGCCTAAACCGGCATTCAGACATCCCTCTCACAATCCAGGACCACTGGCTCCTAACTGCTGGCCTGCCTGCCTGATCGCCCCTAAGTGCTTGCTTGCCTGCCTGCCTGATCGCCCCTAACCGCCTCTGCCTCAGCCCCCACCACCACGGCTTTGTCTGGAAGGATGTCCAGAATGACATCGGAAGCATATTACGCTTTTATTATTATAACTTTCTACTCCCTGTACAGCTATTCCAGAAATTTTACCATGCCAGCTCAGTTTTGGGAGTTTCATATTTCACCCAGCTCTTAATTCTATAATCACACCTGATAACCCTGTTTTTACTACTTATTATTGGTCACAACTATATACTAGTACTAAGTGAATTTCACATATTATTACAATTAATCCTTTAAAACCCTCTGCAACATACATTATTGTTCACATTTTACAAGTGAGAACAGTGATATTTTACCCAAGAACACAGTTAGTTTATGATGGGTTCAGATATGAAGAATATTTCTCTGCTCCAGAAGCTACGTTCTTAATGATAATCTCCAAAGACTTGCCTTCATTTCTCTGTGATTATTTTTCATAGCTTAGGTTGCACTGGTGTCTATTTGGGCAACGTTTATCATACGATTATTGACTTTTCTATATTGACTCAGAATGACCACTAGAAGAAGAAAATTCTGAGATGTCCTCAATTAAATTATAGTGTGCCCAAAGATGGAAGGAAGAGATAAGATAGGTTAATCAGTTAACCAGAGGGTAAACCAAGAGACTGCTTACATTCCTGCATGAATGGTGAAACTTAGAATTAACTTCCAGATGGTTATTTCTATGAGTATTTAAAGAGAATAGCCAGGTGCCATGGACCACCAGGTGTCTCAGCTCTTTGCTTGTGCATGAACTTTCCAGACTGTTGTCCACAACCAATCTAAAGGAGCAAACACTTCCTCCTTACGGACTATGCACCTGTCCGGAATTAGCCCTGCTTCACCTCTCCCACCGCTGTTATCTACAGCTGATGTAAACTCTCCCCAAACAACCTCTCTTCCCCACACTGCTTACATAAAACAGCCCCTCAACTCGAGGATGTGAGACTTGCTGTTTTCTCCATCCAGCCGTGGTGCTGGCCCTTTAGCCTTCATTCCCCAGGACTTGGTCCTTTTCTAGCTAACATTTGGCTCCTTTTTCAAAAGCTTTCAGGCGTGAAAGCTATGACCATCCAAAATGGATCTCACACACTCCTGTGGGATCATACATTCATTTTTGGATGAATTTCACAATATTTTGTTGGACATATACTTTAGGTCAGCAGGGAGACTCAGTAATGAGGAAAATATTGTCTCCCAGCATAGTGCAGCAGAGAATATATAAATCTGAAGAGAAATATTTGACTTTAATGTTTGTAATTTGGGATAAATTATGGGACCAGTTAATAATGGAAAAGTGGGCTGAACAATGGAGAGTCCTAAAGAAGCCCTCTTACCCTCCCCTCTCTCCTGGCCCCAAGTAGCTCAGTAAGATGAGTATATTTTAATTCCTCAGAAATATTCTGAAAATAAAACAATGTATAAGAAGGTTCTACTTTGCCAAAAGGTAGTTCAATGTGTCTGTAAACAGGGGAGAAATCTAGAGTTCATTTTTAGGGATTGTTTTTCACCAGTTGAATCATAATAGTATGCAACTATAGATATAATTTGTATCCTATTGTAGGGCTATGGTATCTATCAAGTAAGTGTAATTGATGGCATAGTAATAATGGTTTGCACTTGTGATTGACATATATCTTTGCTAACAAGCAATTTGGACAGGGAAAACAGTCACTTTACTCATAAACATGTAGGCAGTACAATCTTATAATAGGCTGGATGCTTTAAAGTTAAAGTGAAAATATTCTCTCAATATTTTAAAAGTGATAATTCAAAAGGGTTCACAATGCCTGTGTATGCATGGGTTTATTTCTGGGCTCTCTATTCTGTTCCATTGATCTATGTGTCTGTTTCTATGTCAGTACCACACTGTTTTGATTGCTATAGCTTTGTAATATAGTTTGAAATCAGGGAGCATGATGCATTCAATTTTGCTCTTTTTCAAGTTTGCTTTGGATATTCAGGGTCTTTTATGGTTCCATACAAATTTTAGGAGTGTGTGTTCTTTTTAGGTAAAAAAAATGACATTGCAATTTTCACAGGGATTGAATTTAATCTGTAGATTGCTTTGAGACAATAAATATATATAAAAAACATTTTTCCAAAATCTTGTGGGATATATTTTATTATTTGCATTTTATAGATAAATATTCTTAAGCCAAACTGGTAAGTAATTTGTCCATGTTTACATAGTAATGGTTAAAACAAAAAGGTATAAGCCCTATACTCTTTAATTTCTGTCTTGGTAATAAGATGAAATGAAATAGAAGTCACAGGTCTCAGCCATTAATCCAAAGTAAAACAAGAAGTAAAAGTATGTACGATTAAGAGCGTTAAGCAAGACAAGCACTTAGCTAGCCATTGCATGTTGCTAGGAAGAGGTTAGCAAATATTTACATTCCAAATATGGTAAAATTTAAATCAAATACATACTTATTGAATTTATCATAACAAAGTTGGCTCTCTAAGCCTGTTTGAAAAACAGATTGACAAGTTTTGTTTTGTTTTTTACTGTAAAATGATTTGTTTCACTAGTTTCAAGGCTTACTGACTTGTTAACTTAAGTTGAAATACGTTTCCTATAGAAAAACACATGTGTATAAATGTTTGCTGACAGAAATTGCTCACTTAAAGTTGTAAAATATCTTTGCCAAAATGTGGCAGTTAGACATTAACAGAGCAAGGAGGACAATGGGCCAGTACAGAAGGTCACCAGGATGGAAGGCCCAGGGTGCCTAGCAATGGGTAAAACTGGGGAAGTGAGGACCTGGGCCCCAATGTGACCTTTCCTCCCCTAGCATATCACTGGTCACGAGGTTAAACCCCCTGAGCTTTCATATCGCTGGATGGATGTGCTTTTCAGACCCTCTCCTGACCTTTCTTCTGCTGGCATATCACTAGTCATGTGGTTCTCATGACCAGTGGTTCTCAACCTTCCTAACGCCGCGACCCTTTAATACAGTTCCTCATGTTGTGGTGACCCCCAATTTCATTGTTACAAATTGAACATAATTAAAGCATAGTGATTAATCACAAAAACAATATGTAATTATATATGTGTTTTCTAATGGTCTTAGGCAACCCCTGTGAAAGGGTCGTTCGACCCCCAAAGGGGTCCGGACCCACAGGTTGAGAACGCTGCTTTAGACCCTCTCAGAGGAGGAACAAGGGGCCAGAAAATAGCCTCATATGACTTCCATTCAAGCCCTTACACAACCACTCCCTTAAGCATTAAGCCCTAGCATTAAGACAATGAGGTTCCCTATCAAATAACCTTAGGAACAACGCCTTAGGTATGTTGACCACAGAGTTTTGGTCAAAGTAGAGATAACATCTGTGCCTCAGTTGTGTTTCAGGCCCAGATAAGCAGCAAAACCAGACAGAGAGACTCCTTGGCTGACCCAGGACCAGCTGCAATGACTAATGACCTCCTCCCCCAGTACCAATCAATCAGTGGAAACCACCACCCTGAAAGGACACACCTGGAAAGCCAATGAATATTCTATTGAGATCCTCCCTTCATAACTCCCCTAAAATTCCCAACTTCATAAAACAGATAAAATTCTTCAAGATGAAGGAAGCCAGTGTGGGCTTCCTCTGAAACATTCCCACACCTTCCTTTCCCCTTTCTTTCTCAGGCATATATCTCTACTCTCTTTTTCCTGAGCTCTAAGGGTCCCAGTGAGACTTGCCACCAGGGAGCAGTGGACCAGGCTAACCCTGTGAACCTGTCTCCAAGGTCTCCTTTTCTCAGACTTTTCAATGAGCTAGTAGCAGCCTTGCCTTGGTTCACTTCTGTCACTGTGACTTTTACTTCTCAGTGAGTCCATGCAGCCCAGCATGGCTCACTTCTCTCCTGTAATGTTCCTAGAGAGCCTAAGCTGGCCCTGCCTAGTCTCCCTCTGGTTGCTTCTTCTATCCTAAGCCCTTCACTGTCCCCATCTTTAATAAATGTACTCTCAATATCATCTGAACTTGTATTGTGAACTCTTCCCTGCATGAACTCAAGAACCCATATAGTTCAGGCTGGCCTGAAGCAGACCAGTGACAAAAGGAGGTTAATTTTACCTACTAAACTTGACAATTAACTGACTATGACCTAACTGAAATTGCCTTAATTAACTACATAATATAAAGGACCTGTGCAGAAATTATTTTTCTTTTTAATTAAATTTATTGGGATGTCATTGGTTAATTGGATCATATAGGTTTCAATGTACATTTCTATGATACATGATCTATATATATGTTGCATTGTGTGTCCAGAAATTCTTAACATTAGGAATATTAGCTAAAGGCGATTTCTTTTTTATAAAACATTTTCTTTTAATTTTACACTAAAATTAACATGATTTGTTATTCCAATAAGAGACACGTTACATTCAAGTAAGGACACTTGAAAAAGGTTAAGTAAAGAATCAATTTATAAAATAAGCTGTCAGGATTTGGGAAAATCAACGAAGGATGGTAAAGTGCCCTGAGGCCAGCAGCATGCTATTACTACCCTGCCTTTGAGTGGTTAAGAAAGGGGAACAGTTACAAGCACTCGAGGGAGAGAAGCTATAGCTATGAGCAGTGCTGTTGGACAGGAGTTGAGACATTTGGTAGGTAAGTGCATCTATGACCAATTGCAGGTTTATCATGAAAAAAAGATGGGGAAATAAACATCCCTCACTCTGCAAGCACTCTGATCTTTTCATGGTGACTCATAAAAGCCAACCCAACCATACACCAGACACCAAAGTAACCTATTGATCCATCTGGAAAGGCCTGCATTCTAGGACACAAAATGTGGCACTTAAATGGAGACTGGATATTGAGAAATGGAGCAAAGTCCGTGACCTTTGTTCCTCAGCATCCACCCTCATTGTTCATCCAGAAGAAAAACATGTGTGCCCATTTCAGGGGACATGCAAGGTCAGTTTCTCAAAGCCAACTCAAGGCCTCCCCTGTAAAGCTTTCCTAACTCTTACCCCTACAAGCATCCACCTTTCTGCTACACTTATATTTTGATGCATACATCGATTTTACTCATCATTTTATGTTGTATCTTTTAAATTATATTTATTTTTCCCTACTGGATTGCTGCACACTTAGGTTTTATTCCTTTGTATCCCTGGCATATAGCATGGAAACTGATCTGTTATGATTCTCCATAATGATGACTGATGGCATTGAATTGTATTACTATTCTTTTACCTTTGAAGGAAGGATGAAATAGAAACTCCACTTGACCAATGTCACAGCTGATAAAAGTCATAGCTGATATTTGAAGTTGTTTTTGACTTAAACTCAAAGTTCTTTCTACTACCAACGCCACCACCATCACAAGTGCTCTTTAAATAAGTTACTTTTAAAAGATAGGAGGAGAACAATCAAATGTTTACTAAATAGCATTAACCTTTTCACTACATTCAGTCAATTCAACAGATTTCACATTGGAAATCTTGTCAAAATGTAGCTTGGTGTCTGGTGATTCTTATATTGTTATTATTTGATGACAAATGGTAGTGTTATTAACATTTGGATGCAATTATATTCTCATTGACTTTGTAAACTGATTTTTCACAGAACTCTGATATTTTACCTGATAATTTAATGAGGGAATTTCAGAAAAACAAAATGTACTTTTTTTTAAAAAGGTATTTTTACATTATTAGGACCCCTTAGATACTATTTTTTCAAATTATTTTTATATTAGTTAAAAAATACTTTCTAGTTTAAATAATGTTGGGAATTACTATATACTATATTACTTTGTGTAGATTTATATTAGCAAAACAAACAAAAAAACCCCCACAAAATCTGAAGTAAAGCTATTAATTTGGTTAACCTAATGTTCTCAAGCATATTTCCACAGAACCTACTGTAGTATAGCATCTAATAAAATCCTATTGATACTACTTGAAAAACATTTCATTAAACACCATTCAGGGGGCTTGTGACTTTAAAAAAATAACAGCAGTAAATTATACAGATCACGCAGTAAAAAGTAAATGTTTCTACAAAATCATTACTGAGGAGTCTGATTCTAAAATTCTAACGTGAAATAGAATCAGTCACAAATAAGGTGAGACTTCCTGATAAGAAATCACTTTTCTTTTGCTCTGAAGCCCAAATTTGGGGAATACAAACAAGAGTGGTCTAAGAGATCCAGGTGCCCTCACCCTCCCTTTGAGGAAAGCTGAGGGCCTGGGGCTCTGATTTAGTCTGCTTTACCCCCTGCCAAAACACAAAAATCCCTAGGAATAGGCAGATTTTTAGTCTCAAGGTCTAATCCAAGGTCTGATCTAAGTCTGTGTCAGGGAAGGGCATTCTAAGAATTACAGGACAGTTTGAAGTCAAGTCATTGGGGTGAAATGAAGGGTAAGAGCTATTTTGAAAGAGAAACGTGTGTCCCAGGGAAGAGTCCTGATAGAGCAAAAGGTGGATTCCTGGAGGAGGTGGGATGCCTGGGGAGGGACCTGAGACCCTCAGCCAAACCCCTGAGTGGTGGAGACCTGACTGGCGACAAAGGCTATGATGAGGGATGGGAGGCCTAGACCAATCAATACTAAACTCTATTGACTTGACTGAAATCTCTTAATTGTACTGATGAATGTACAGTTGTTCATCCTAATTTACCCATGATAGAAGTGTCCACTTATGGTCCATTTCACAAACTCTGACAAAGTACTTGTGTGCTTGTGTGTAGTCTGCTGTGCTACACTTTACTGTAAAAGTTGGAGCTGAGGCAACTGGATAAACACATTTAGTGTGCAAGTTTTTTCCATATTAGCTTCAAATCTAGGGCAACCTGAATTTAAGTCAGTGAGGGATGAAACCAAATACTTAAAGTGCTTTTCATGTAATCATAAACCTAAAATCAGTGAAGCTATCTTACAGTGCTGAGGTCTGTTTAGAAAGTGCCTGTGGATAAAGGCTCATCTATTGTTATACAGAATGAAAATATATTCCAGTTGAATAAAAGCTACCTGATTCTCTTTATTTTTGTTAATACT
>NW_005355461.1:2519872-2542790 GCF_000412655.1 Myotis brandtii | reverse complement strand
GGAAATAAGCAGAAAAGGTTAATTTTATTTACTTTACAAGATACAATATTTTTATTTACTTTACAAGATACAATATTTTTGCCTTTTTAAAAATAAATGATCCCCCCTTAGCCAACAGAATGTTGAACAAATCCATAAAGCAATGATATATTTTCAGCACCTATAGAATTCTTTAGAGCTAAAATACATATTTTCTGATTCTGAGAGGCTACTTTGAAAGCTATGTTATTACATCAATATATTCAGTTACAGGAATCTCATTTTACATTTCCACACAAAATTGTTCTGGAATAAAAATAAACTTGTTGAATTCCAGGATTATTTAAGGCATGGGAGCACTGGCTTCTCAAACACATTATACGAAACAATTCCATATTGGGTGCCATTTCTCAAAGGAGATATTTACCTCTTATAGCCTCAAAACCTAACGGAACAGGGAGTATAATTAAGTTGATCTTGTTCAAATCCCTCTTTAAGATCTCAGAAATATATCAATTATTATCTTGGCTCTCTGGAAAAAAAAACTCCTACAGAGACCTGAGTTAATAATCCAAAAACACCCAAGTAGAGCATGATAAGGAGGATTGTAAGAAAAGGATGTTGTAACTGTAGAGTGGTGAGGGTGGAACTTATTGGAAAGGTAACATTTGAACAAAATTAGGAATGAGGTAAGGGAGTTAACCATGTAGTATCTGGGGGGAAAAGAATTTCAAGCAGAGGAAAAAGTTCTTACCTAAAAAAGAGAGTATGGCTCAGGTATTAAGAAATCATAGAGACCACCCAGCCAGACTGGCTCAGTGGTTGAGCATTGACCCATGCACCAAGAGGTAGCTGGTTTGATTCCAGGTCAGGGCACATGCCCAGGTTTTGGGCTTGACCCCAGCAGGCGGGGGCAGGGGTTATGCAGGAGGCAGCCAATCATTGTTTCTCTCTCATCAGTGTTTCTATCTCTCTCTCCCTCTCCCTTCCTCTCTCTCTCTCAAACCAATAAAAACATATTAAGGCAAAAAAAAAAAAAAAAAGAAAGAAAAAGAAATTGCAGAGACCAGTGTGGCTGGAACAGAAAGAGCAAAGAGAAGAGTAATTAGAGATGAGACTAAAGAGTAAAGGAGAGAATGATAAAGATCATGTCAGCACTTATAAGCCCTTATAAGGATTTTGTTGTTGTTGTTAATCTTCACCTGAGGATATGTTTTCCATTGATTTTTTTTTTAGAAAGAGTGGAAGGGAGGGAGGTAGGTAGAGAAAGAGAGAGAAACATCGATGTGAGAGAGACACATTGGTTGGTTGCTTCCCGTATGTGCCCCAACCAGGGCTGGGGATTGAACCTGCAATCCAGGTATGTGCCCTTGACCAGGAATCGAATCCGCAACCCTTCAGTGTGCAGGCTGACACTCTAACAACTGAGTACACTGGCCAGGCCCCTTTAAAGATTTTTTACAATTATCCCCCAAGCAAGATGGAATGCCAACCTTTTGAGTTGGAGAGCAACTCAATTTAAAAGGATCAATTGGATATTGTGTGAGGAACAGAAAGTAGAGGGCAAGAATGAAAGCAGTAATCTAGGTGAAAGATGATGGTGGCTTGAAACAGGGAGGTATAACTGTGAAGACAGTGAGAAATACAGACAGTCCTCAGGTTACGTCGGACTCGACGTATATCGTTTCGTGGTTACGTTGCCATCTTCTATTTATTTATATAAAAGAAAAGTTTCATCATTTTTTTAAAAATATATTTTATTGGTTTTTTTACAGAGAGGAAGGGGGAGGGATAGAGAGTTAGAAACATCGATCAGCTGCCTCCTGCACACCCCCTACTGGGGATATGCCCGCAACCAAGGTACATGCCCTTGACCGGAATCGAACCTGGGACCCTTCAGTCCGCAGGCCGACGCTCTATCCACTGAGCCAAACCGGTTAAGGCAGAAAAGTTCCATCATTTTGAGGTATGTACATATGTGCTTTATGTTGTTATTATTTACTTACCACAAGTAAAGGTCAGGAATTGTTATCTTTCTTTTAAATCTTATTTATTGTTTCACTTCATTGCTGCTGTGTATATGCTCCATGTGAGTGACGTAGGTGCTTATGAGCAAAAATCACGTTACATCGTGCTGTAGGAACGGATCTCCGATGTAACCCGAGGACCTCCTGTAGTCATATTCTGGATATATTCTGATGATAGAGCCAAAAGGACTTCCTGAGAGATTGAATAAAGAGTGTTGGAGAAGAAGAATCATCAAGAATGATTCCAAGATTTGCAACCTGAGCAAATGGAATGACACAGTTTCATGGTGCATTGCCCTGTGTCTGCATTCCCGATTAATGTGATACCCAATTGAGGAGTTGCACTTTGATGACAGTTGGTATGCACTGCTTTTATGCAATTTTGCATCACCTCATTAAAACCTGATTCCAGAATTTTCTTCCTGCAGTTGTATAATATTTTGGGTAAATCCTACCCATGGACCCAGAGTCAGTCTATAGCAACTAGAAAAATGATCTTCTGGAATTCCAGTGTGACCTGTGTGATATTTCCCACAATCCATCTACACTAGGACTGGGCTGAGTACATTTCCAGGACTGGTGAGAGCAGCATCTCTGTTCTGGTTTGTGTCCAGAAGCAGATAATTTCAAGAGCCAAACATGGGCTTTGGAGTAAAGTGCAGCTAAGTTTTAATTCCATTTCTGGCCCTTATAAAGTTAGCTTCAGGCTCTCATCTATAAAATGGGGAGTATAATACTATTTCCTGAGGTTATTCTATTTTTAAGTGAGCAGTTAATGAAATACATATAGAGTTTTTATAATTTCTGGTTCTTATTTTCTCACCCTTCTGCTAACTTCTGATCTCTGATCAAGTGCTAGTATTGATAGTCTTTGTACTATGGTTCAGTGTCTACCACAAAACTTAATAAATGTTATCTAAAGTTATAATGCTAATATTATATTAGTCAAATAACCTTATACACATTAGTGGGTGAGGTGTGTATTTTTACCAAGGAAAAGCAGGTTATAGATTTTTGTGATATTATGTGGGACATGTAATCTTAATCAAGCTTGAGATGAAGACCTCTCTTTACATAGGCATCCTTTCCTGTTTGATATAGTGGGCAGTTAGACAGACGCAAGCAGAGTAGGGATGATAAGTCAGGTACAGAAGGTCACAAAGGTAGAAAACCCTAGGTACCTAGCGACAGGCAAGTGTAAGTGGGACTTTGCCTTAAGGGTGACTTATCTCCCCTAGCATATTGCTGGTTATGGGGTTTATACCCCCTGACCTTCATATTGCTGATCATGCGATTCAGACCGACCCTGAACTTTCCTCCCCTAGCATGTCACTAGTCATATGATAGACCTAGTTAGAGAAGAAATAAGAGGGGTGGAGAAGAGCCTGATAGGACTCCCACACAAGCTTTTACCCCAGCAAAGACTTGGGAGTGCTCCAGAGAGAGCACATCTGAGGAAAGAAGGGGGCGAGGAAAGGTGCAGCCATGTTCTAGAGAGAGAGCTCAAGCACACATAGGTCCCTCATCTGTTTTCCAAGGCGGGGGGCGGGGGGGGCGGGGGAGGGCTCAGGGGAGGCTCACAATAGAATATTCATCAGCTTTCCAGGTGTGTCATATCAGGGTCCTGGTCCCTACTGATTGGTCAGCATCAGGGCAGAGGGTCATTAGTCATTGTAGCTGGTCCTGATGTCAGCCATGGAGTGGCCTTGTTGCCTTCCTGGGCCTGAAGCTGAAACACAACTGAGGCCTAGATGTTATCTCTCGTTTGACCAAAACGCTATCTCTGTGGTCAACAGAATCAAGGCTTCATTCCTAAGAGTATTTGATGTGGGCCAGAACCTCACTGTCCTGAGGGTTTAATGCTTAAGGACATGGTGGTGTAAAGGCTTCCATGGGAGTCCTGTGAGGCTATTCTCCAACCCCCTTCTTCCTCCTCCATGTAGGTCTACCACATGACTAGTGATATGCTAGGGGAGGGTCCAAACCACGTGACCATTGATATGCTAGGGGAGGAAAAGCCACCCTAGGATCCCACCCTACAATATTCCCCCCCCCCCCAATTTTGACAGTTGCTAGATACCTGGGGCTTTCTGCACTGATAAACTTCTTTACCTGGCTTGTCGCTCCTACTCTGCTCATGTCTGTTTAATTTCCTACTGCAACTTCCCTTCCCCTTTTCAACATTCCCTTTAGTGTAAAGTTAAAAGATAATTTTACCAGGGCCCAGGCATTTTGATTCTGTGTCTCAAGCTCTCCCAGTCCAGAAAGAACATCCCATCAATGGCTTTTGAAGGGGATCAGAGCTTGCAACCCCCAGAATATGCCTCTTTGGGGATATTATTTTAGGCTGATTAATTTTAAGAGGCAGCAGACAGAAGAGAAGCTCTGAAAACCAAGTATAAGTTACTCTTTGTAAGAGACATTTGCATCTATACAGGAAATCTCCATGTATACTGGTGTTTCCCTCACTGTACCAGGCCTGCCTTCAGTATCAATGGAGAAGGCAAGGACTTCAATCTGCACAACAACCTTACCATTACTGCACTTTTCCTGATCACCTCCCATAACTGACTCAACTACTCCCAACATTTTCTTTTGTCTTTAGCTGACAGATGGTATTTAAGGTAATGGCTTTCACCATTTTGTCAATTTACTCATTGTTCCTGGATGTCTACCATGTATGCAGGAGGTATGCATGTTATTGAACTTTAATCCCCCCCCCCTTTTTGGTAATCTTTCCTGTGTGTTAATTTTGTTACCAAGCAAGAGTCTACTACCTGATGTGCATAGAAGCCAAAATTATGACACCACTTTTGAGAAAAAGAAAGAGCCTTAATTATTCTTGGGGTGACCCACAAGCAGATAGGGGGTTGCTCACACCCAGGGTTCAGGGTGGATTTTTACAGGGTTTGGGGTAACAGGTATGCAGAAGTAAGTGCTGGTGGGCCAGGACCTTAGAACTTGAAAGGGGCTTCAGCACTGGATCTTCCTGCGCTTTACTTCTGAAAGGGTTTCACTTTTCAGGTTCCAGTTATATTCTAGCCTCTACTCTGAATATGCTTAGGCTGCATGGCTCATGGTTTTGGTCTGTTGTCTCTGAAAAGCAACTTAGTATCGCTTAGAAACAGGATAGGACCATTTTGAGCTGGTTCTGTGGTTACAGTTTGATTAGTTCAGCCAGAAGAACCTTGAAGGGTAGAGGATAATTTTTCCTCCCTGACAGTTTCGTAAACCCCCTAATTCTGCAGGGAACTCTTGGATAAGCACAAAGAACAGAACGTTGATCCAAGGCCATCCCCTTGTTCTTCTGCTGCCACCTTCCTTCTGCGTTCTTTAAACACGGCTCTGCATATCTCAGTTTCATAGAAAGAAATTCTTGTGAGGTTTCACTTGTCAAGGGGAAAAAACATTCAAACCTGTAGAGAACTTTTATGAGTTTATTTGAGCCAAACTGCTGACAATTGCTGGGAAGCAAAACCTCAAGGGATTGAGATTATGCTCCAGAGAATGGCAGTTTTTCACTTTATTTTATACATTACAATCAAAAGAGAAGACATAAGTGGGTTACGTGAAATCCACTGGTGATAGATTAGGGAGGCAGGAGGAAGCAAAGCGGGGAAACCTCCGGGATTGGATAAAAAGTAAAATGATAGACATACTTCTTTTACAGGATAGTTAACAGTAAACAACATGATAACATTAAAAATGAGGGGGTCTGTGGTCTCTTGCAGAGTGGTGCCTGTGCTTTGAGGTGTCAGAAAAGGGAAAATTAGATCAGTGGTTTTCAATCTATTGTGTGCATCAGAATCATTTGAAGGAATTGTTAAAATGCCAATTTTTGGGTCCAAGTTCTTGATTCAGTGGGTCTGGAGTGGAACCCAACACTTCTAATTTCTAACAAGTCCCCAGTGATGCCTCTGCTGCTGTTCTATAAATCACACTTTAAGAACGAACCATTGGTGTAGAAATTACTTTAATTGGGTTTTTACTTAAATAACTAGAGGCCCTGTGCACGGATTCATGCACTGATGGGGTCCCTTGGCCTGGCCTGCGCCCTCTCGCAATCCAGGACCCCTCAGGGGATGTGCAGAGCCAGTTTCAGCCCAATCCCCACAGGCCAGGCTGAAGGACTCCACCGGTGCATGAATCATGCACTGGGCCTCTAGTATGCATATTAGATCTTTGGTTAATCTCTTCCTGCCCTCCCCCCTCCCCACTTCCCTCTGAGATTCATCAGTCTGTTCCATGTTTCCATGCCTGTGGTTTTCACTTCTGCATTGAGAATCTACCCTCTGGTGGTTAGTGTGTGTCATAGCTACCAGCCGGTTGGACGGTCGGCAGGTCAGCTGGTCTGCTGGTCGCTTAGGCTTTTATATATATAGATTTCCATAACACAGAGGTTTTCTTCTTTTCTGGATGATTATTCTCATTTTAATTCCTATCTTTTTTCTATGGGAATTCTTATCACAATGAAATGCTAAGTTTGTGCATTTACATTTACTTAAACGTTAATGCCTATAGTGCAATTTCTTGTCCATAAATTTCAGAAATAAAATAAATGTTTGTTTTTATTCACTTACCAAAATAAAGCAAACAAGTATTGATTTTTACCACTTCAGAAAATTTATAAGCTTTTAAAATGTTGACTTTTTTATATTGATTTAATATTGGATTGAAAGTGCAATGGTGAACATTGAGTGATAGATGGCTTATTTCCTATTCTGTCTGCCTTTGCTCCTGCTTAACCAAGGATTGGCCTAGTTTCCATCTGTCAGTGCAGCTGTTCAGCTGGCAAAGTCCCTCAACATACAGACGGGCATCTGGAACCCAACCTAAGCATCTCTTAAATTGCTACCAGTACATGCTTTTCTTTCACAGCCAAATTCTTGAACAGCTCAGCTCATACCACTCTGTCATTTCGTCTGTCTTAGTCATGGAGTTTGCTATGATACACCTGTTACATCATCTGATATTATTTCTACCCTGTGGTCTTCTCCTTGACAACTTCAGATCCCACTTCACAATAGTTCTATGTCCCTGTCCTATGGCCACACTAGAGTGCTCCTCCTGACTTGACAAAATATCTGGGATTCTTCTACCTCCTTCTATAAGAGATACCCTTCACTGGCTTACTCTATTTTTCAGGTGGAACTGGAGAGATGAAATTAAATTAGCAACATTTGCAGTGAAATGAATTATACTCAAAGTGTATTGCTCTAGATTAGACACGTAGGTAATTTATAGTCCTAAATCAAGTATGTGCAAAGTTGTGTGTTCCAAAATTGATCTCCCTAAAGGTTGAAATGAAACAAAATCTTTCCCTGATATTCATAGTAATTGTAGTCAATAACCGATTCTATCTCCTCCCTTATCCTACCTTGTAGGGGAAGGGAAATAGATAAATAAAAAATATTGAATGCCCAATTCAATGGTTCATCAACTCCAAAGTATATAATTCTACCTTGTTCCAGGAGATGGTTGCATGTGGAAAAACTATCCTATATTGCCAGATCTTTCTATTATTATTTGAAGTATTTTTATCAATTTCAGAGAGAAAGGGTGAGTGAGAGAGAGATAGAAACATCAATGATGAGAGAGAATTATTGACTGGCTGCCTCCTGCACATCCCCCAATGGGGATCAAGCCCACAGCCTGGGCATGTGGCCTGAAGAGAATCGAACTGTGACCTCCTGGTTCATAGAATGATGCTCAACTCCTGAACCATGCCAGTCAGGCCAGATCTTTATATTATTGAAGGGAATCCTGGCATTTATATATGAAATATTCTAATGTTTGGAACTAAGATTCTTTGACTCTCACTGTAAGTCATGTAAAAAGACACATACACACATGGTCCAGGTTTAAGCAGTAGGACTACCAGTTTGAAGACTCTATTTTAGGAGTTGACTGAAGGGAAAATTCTGTTTTCTAGTATCCAAAAGGACATTTAACCTTACATGACTGAGTTTTTGAATTTTATGTACAGTGCAAAAATATCAAAATGGAACAGTAATAGTTCCGTATTTCCTCTAAAATCTTTGATAATGGGAAGTATTATCTTTGGTTAAGCTGATGTATGACCTTAGTCCCATTCAGTTTTATCCTCAATTTATGTTGAAATCCTTGGAATGCTGTTTGCAACATTAGCATTTCATATGAGTCTGAATAATGATTCATTTCTGGTTGCCAGGTATTAACCACTAGTATTATTGTTTTCTGGAATAACTCAGTGCCTGAATCCTAACTTCTTTTGCTAAGCTTTTGAAGGTGTAACAGCAGTGCAAATAAGATTATTATAAAGCTTCAAGTCATTCCAAACTTGTGTAATGAAAAAAATTCCCTGACAAGAAGGAGCAAATATAAAGGAAGCAATACTTATTTATTGATTTCAAAGATTCATTGATATTTCTTCACTATACATAGGAGAGGATCATAACTTTTGACTTAAAATATATTCAAAATATAACTGTTTATACTGATGTAACTCATGGAAAAGATATCAGGGAAATTATTTGATTGGCAAATATAAAAACTCTTGATGGATCTCTCTCATAAAGTTGAAAAAAGAAGGAGCTGAATGTTGCTAAATAAAAGTCCACTATTAGACAACCATGGGATATTTGAAGTATGCAAAGAATTAATATAAGCCAAGTCTTGTAGGTCACTTTTATTATTACGTTTAATAACTTGAGAGAGGCTTTATTCTTTGCGTTATGATAGCCTTAATAAAATCTTTAGGCAAGGGGCTTAACATTATGGTCAACGCCATTGGGATGTTTTTATATTATTTTCTTATGATTATCAATCATGGAGACTATGATTCAAAAAGATCCTTGTCATTTCCACTGCTAAGACTTTGATCCACTAGTAAAAATCTTCTTAGTAATTCTTCTCCCAAAGCTTCTTATTAAAATTTTCACTTTTGAAATTTCAGAGGAGCCTGGATTCAATCCAAGTCTCCCATTTCCCTATTTTGAATAACTATGCTAAAGACCTGGAATGCATGTAAAAAGCTATCTGTAGGTTAAGAATCTGAGCTGCATGTAAACACCTAATTTCCACAAAAATAACTCCAGTTCACAGAACAGTTTTCAGACTTGTCTAATAATAAACCAAAATGTTCCTCCATCCTTACTGCCAACATACACATTTTGGATGACAGACTGAATTCAGATTAACACAAGCAAGTTTACCATTATAGAAATATGTCTCAGGAAAATATATCAACCTCATGTTTAGCAAATATGCCTATGAAGTTCAGTGTTCCAGGCAGTCTGGGGATGGCATTAGACTTCAGGGAACAGACTGATGATGTAAAGTTTATTTCCCAAGGCGCAGAAAGACTCAGAAACCATGCTCCTTGCTAGAGGGTTCTAGCAGTGAGTCTGTGAGAGGAGAGAAGGTTTCAGAAAACGTCATAGCTGTCTTCAAAAGAAGGGCTGCCATGTGAAAGACTTGCTGGCCTTGACCTGTCCTAGCAAGCAGAACTAGTGCCAGGAGACATATTTTGACTACAGGAAAGGCTTTCTAAGAATTAGAAGTGGGAAGCAAAGACATGGACCATTTTATGAAGAAGGCAATTCCATATTTCAAACTGTTCTGGGAAACTGGACAGCATTCTGGGTTTCAAGTGCAATTCCTTCAAAAGGTTCGTTGTACATGCCTTCTGCCTTTAACTCACTGTAAAATTATTCTCCATTGCTAGTCTCTCTGTCATCATTCTTAAGAGAGATATTCTTTTCCCACTGTTATACTCTTCCAAACCGGTCACCATCCCTAATAGATTTCAGTGGAAGTTGAGTATAACAGAACTATCCCTGGGGCTCACTATGCCAAGGCACTTACTACCCAAGGTAACCAATATCCAGTTATGTTACAGAACACTTACCCTTTGAACTAGGATGATTCACAACTCATTAAATATAGATCTCACTACTTTTAAGATTCAGATATTAATAGTTGACTACTTCCCAGGTACCAAGCTCAGTGAGTTGGTAAACAGGAGGAACAATATCTTTGCAGACTGGTAAGGTGTGGTTAGTGATATCTGATCCCTCCTCAGGTATACACACTCCAACGTGACCTACCTTGTTATCTAAGCAAATATTTAAATTTCCTTCTTTAACCATATTTTTTTGCAGGTTTTACTGAACACTTACCCTTTGAACTAGGATGATTCACAACTCATTAGATATAGATCTCACTACTTTTAAGATTCAGATATTAATAGTTGACTATTTCCCAGGTACCAAGCTCAGTGAGTTGGTAAACAAGAGGAACAATATCTTTGCAGACTGGTAAGGTGTGGTTATCTGATCCCTCCTCAGGTATACACACTCCAATGTGACCTACCTTGTTATCTAAGCAAATATTTAAATTTCCTTCTTTAACCATATTTTTTGCAGGTTTTTACTGGAATGGATGTCTATATTCTAAAAATGCCTATATTCCTTGAATACTGAGTAGTTGCTACAAGTGTAACTAACTGAAGGAGAGATGATAAAAATCACAAATAAATTAGTTAATTTAATGTATGTTAAGAATATATCTCTAAAGAAAGCATCATTCCTCTAAAAAGTAAATTCCCCAAGCTCTATTATCACTTCATATGGTGATCATCCTGTTTAGTTCTTTTGCAAAACTAACCCTATTTCTTTTATCATGGAGTAGGGGGTCTCTATATCTCTGTGGCTGTTCTTGGGTGTTCTGACATGACTTGGCAATCTTGATTACATGCAGGCCTGCAACAAGGTACATGCACTTTGCCACGGAATCCTTCACACTAAGACCTCTTATTAACTTGTGGCTCTATGGCTAGTGCGAGGCATTTCTAGCACATTCTTGAATTTGTTCAGTTTGCCTGGTTGCATCCAAAGCCAATTCTAGGTGTTTCTTGGTTCTGATGATTCCTCTTAGGACCATATTTCAGACATGTTTGAAGTCCTATCACTATCAACTGAGCAATTATTTCTCAATATATACTATTTATGTGTTTTATAATTTTATTTAGTTATTTCAATCTTTATGTATTTGATGTTTTAACACATTACCAAGCGCATTAGTGGCATATAACTATAAATGCTGATGGAGTTTGAGACCATCATTGTGTCAGGCTTAGCAGCTCAAGACTTAGGCAGTCTCTGGTTTCTTTTTCCCAGTTTTCAAATTAAGTCCCTTTCTAAAGCACTGCTTCACTCACAACTATATTCCCACCTGTACACACATTCCAGTAAAACAAGAGTCATGTCAGAGAGTGACTTCTGTTCCAAGTTGGTCTGGATTCCTCTTCTTTCAACATCTAAAGGTGCTTCTCAATGTGCTTACTGTTCTCATCTGTCCTGGCATAGCTACTTCATTTAAGGCACTCATTAGTGTTTACAAATGTCAGCAATCTTTGCACGTATAAATATTCAGTAATGTAAATACCATACACTAAGAATTCTCATAATTCTCCTTGCCATTTTGCTTCACCAAAGTGTGACATATACACATAAATATTAGCATCACCTGAGAGCTTGTTAGACATGCAGAATATCAAGGCCCATCCCAGACCTACTATATCACTTGAGGTCCAGTACTTAGAGAAAACACACTCTCCTGTCATTTTAACAGAATTTAATATTAGGAATTAAGTAGAATGGAAGTTGTTAGGTAAAAAAGGCAAAAACAAAACAAAACACGAAGATATGATGAATATAAGAGTGTAGAAGCATCTCTTACTCTAGGAGAATTGGAATGATTAAACACTGGGTCAAGGAGAGGCTCCATGGACTTGAAATCCAGACCAGCGGAAAAGGAGTGCTTGTCAGCTGATGCTGGTGACCCTGACCTTGGGGGAGGGACTCCACTGAGCTGGGGCCAGTAGTCTGTAGGAGAGACAACAAGGCAACTGGTGCTGGTATCTCAGCTCAGATGAGAGACCCATTGAATTTGAAAATCAGATCTTTGAGTGGGAAACTCTATGCCAGTGATGGCGAACCTATGACACGCGTGTCAGAGGTGACACGCAAACTCATTTTTTTGGTTGATTTTTCTTTGTTAAATGGCACTTAAATATATAATCTTTGCACGTATAAATATTCAGTAATGTAAATACCATACACTAAGAATTCTCATAATTCTCTTGGCCTTTTTGTTTCACCAAAGTGTGACATATACACATAAATATTAGCATCACCTGAGAGCTTGTTAGACATGCAGAATATCAAGGCCCATCCCAGACCTACTATATCACTTCAGTTCCAGTACTTAGAGAAAAGACACTCTCCTGTCATTTTAGCAGAATTTAATATTAGGAATTAAATAGAATGGAAGTTGTTACTTAGGTAAAAAAGGCAAAAACAAAACAAAACACAAAGATATGATGAATATAAGAGTGTAGAAGCATCTCTTACTCTAGGAGAATTGGAATGATTAAACACTGGGTCAAGGAGAGGCTCCATGGACTTGAAATCCAGACCAGCGGAAAAGGAGTGCTTGTCAGCTGATGCTGGTGACCCTGACCTTGGGGGAGGGACTCCACTGAGCTGGGGCCAGTAGTCTGTAGGAGAGACAACAAGGCAACTGGTGCTTGAATTTTCAACAGATGTTGGAATTTTCAACTGGATTTTCAACAGATGTTGGAAATCCACACTGGATTTAGCTGCTGGGACAAGAAGGAAATGCTGCTGCTGGTGTGAAATGATAGTCTTAAAATGACATTCACAGGAACATGGAGCAGGCAGAAAACCCAAAGGAATAAAAAAGGGAAAAGTTCTTCTTCTTCCTTCATCTTTGCATTTTGTGTTTTGTGCCCTTTTGGGGGAGCCTCACCCAGATTAGTCTGTTAAACACAGAGTGGGTTGAGAGCTCTGTGTCAATAGATTGCCTGCAGAATAAGAATCTGTATTTCAATGAGATCCTCCTCCTCATCCCCTATGCCCCAGGATTCACAGGATATTTGAATATGAGATGCTCTTGTTCAGTTGATATTCTAAATGGTTCTCTTATTTGGAATGTATAATTTTAACTCTTCCAAAAGATTAGTAACTACTCTAACCTACTACTGTTGATCCTTAATTACATAACTTAAGCAACATTAATTTTTCAATAAACATTAATTATGGTTTCCTTTTTTAAAAACAATAAAGTTGATAGATGATTGCCTATCTATGGCATCATATAACAAATTCATGAGGATCTGGTTGATTTACCCAGTTAGTCTGACATCTTTATAACAGGAATAACTGCTAACTGGTGGTCTCTGAATCTGCAAAGAATTCAAGTATAAATTTATGAACAAGTACTGGGATCTCTGGTGTAAGAACCAGACATATTTACAGGTGGATATTTAGGGTGTAATTTTAGCTTCATCATTGATTTGTTTATCCTTTGGGGTAGGTCCCTTAAGTTGTGCTACCGCATAAATAGAGAAAATGTGATTTATTTGTTCTATATCCCAGAAGCTGCATGAAGATCACCTGGGCTTTAAAGTTGTACAGGTTTCTTGAAGAAATAATGCAGGTATAAAAGTGAAGTGCAGCTGTAAAGAAATAGTAGTTTTGAGCACAATCTCTAGGCTTTATTTACTAAACTCAAAATTGTCACCCTGGGAAGGTATGATGTTTGCATATTCCTAACTAGGACTGCTTGCAGCATCAGTTTCAGAGGCAAATTTATCTGAATAGTCTCAGTTGCAGCATACTGTCCTTTGAGTATAATTTATTTTAGAAATAGACCCTTTCCATACTCCTATTAGCCTATTCCTCTCTAAGGATAGAAGCATCTAGATTTGATTTCTGAAATTGCAGTGCTAAATTTGGGCCTGGCATGTGGAAGGCTGCACCAAGATTTGTTAGTAAGAGACTAAGTGAATAGCTAAATGAAAGAACATACTCGAGTAATACAATTTAATTTTGGCCAAGGTATACATATAAAATTGTTATAAATATGGCTAGAAAGTGAGTCTAAGAGTACTTTTCAAATAGAAGCTCCAAAAGCTATATTAAGCAATAAAGTGTAGATTCCAAAGGAAAGATAAAGTATTGACCTTTTTAAAAATATATATTTTTATTGTTGAAAGTATTACAGATGTCCCCCCTTTTCCCCTTAAAGTATTGATCTTGAAAGACAATTTCTGTTAGATTTGTTTAAATCAGCTTTATTTTAATAATATAGATTATACATAAGTTATATACACATTTTAGTATATATTTCCATAACTATATAAAGAAAACTAGTGGGTTAGATTTGTTTAAATCAGCTTTATTTTAATAATATACATTATACATAAGTTATATACACATTTTAGTATATTTTTCCATAACTATAAGGTTAATTTTGGCCAAGGTATACATATAAAATTGTTATAAATATGGCTAGAAAGTGAGTCTAAGAGTACTTTTCAAATAGAAGCTCCAAAAGCTATATTAAGCAATAAAGTGTAGATTCCAAAGGAAAGATAAAGTATTGACCTTTTTAAAAATATATATTTTTATTGTTGAAAGTATTACAGATGTCCCCCCTTTTCCCCTTAAAGAAATATTTTAATATTGCTATTCGCCTTTTCTCTATAATAAAAATATCAACCAAATTCACGACAGATTGAAACACACGTGTGTGATTGGCGCCAGTGAGAGCTTTATATGTATGGTAACACATGTGTGCGATTGGCGCCAGTGAGAGCTTTATAAATGTATGGTGCATGTCAATGTTTATTTTTAAATTGCCAGTGCACGTCATATGTACTGGCCACTCGGTTGGACAGTTGGATAACTTTTATTTTTAAATTGCCAGTGCACGTCATATGTATTGGACGGTTGATAGGACAGTTGGACAGATGTATGGTTGGTCACTCAGCCTTTTATATATATAGATGATGACTAAAGGTTATTTGTATTATATTAGGAAGCATAACTTTATTGTGTTATTTTATAAAATTACTCAAGTGCTTGGGAATCAACTCAGGTACACTCAATCTTCAGTAGCATCATTAGCCTTTTTAGCTTAAATTGGTTATTTTTGTGTCAATCCAGGATTGGTCACGTCAGTAATGGAGTTTGTGGTCTCAGCAGATGAGGTATCTGTTTAGCTGTAGTGAACCACCAAATACCATGCCACTGCCAGGATGCACAACTCCAGAGATCTTTGCAGCTGCAGACTGACCTGTTCAGAAGAGATGATATTTGACCAGCAAAGGCCATATGCCTTGGAATAGCTTAGGTTGGAATAAAGGTCTACCATTGGATTGATGTATTGAAATGTTTTACACGGAAGGCCTAGGACTTCTAGTAGATCCATATGGCAAAGGCACACAATATTTGTGAGCTCCCGAGACAGAGGGCGCTGCCTCTGTATTATTTGGTCCACACAAAGCCTAGAATGCCATTTAGACCAATAGTCCAAATATGCTGAGAGAACCCAAAGGTAAACACATATGGAAGTGCAGATCCGTATCTGGTGATGTAAATGATTTATTATGTATTAGCATCATTGGATAAAGATGCTCTGAGCCACTGGTCACCAGATCAGAGTGAGTTATGTTACAAAACATTTCTCGTTTTGATTAAATGTATAATATGGCAATAAGAAATTTAAAAGAACTGCCAAAATTGTTGTCTTCATTGTCATCATCTTTTATGGAAAAAGGGCTCTTCCTGGGCTGGCCTTAGGCAATATTGTGAAATAAGCTTACTCGTCCTTCTCCTTTTCCCTCTCCTCAAAGAGTAAATCAATGACGTGAAATGAATGGTGATACAAAGACCATTGAGAATATCCTGCCAGTCAGGGACACTGCTTTAAGGTTATTAACACCTTGAATCCTCCCCCAATCCCAAGTGATACCAACTGTCTTTTCTGTTTCTTTCAGACACATTTTACAGACAGAGACAGAGTCCCCAAACCCCCGAGTCCCCACGACGAGACAGGCAGCAGAGAGTCAGGCAATGTGACTCCAGGTCCACATGCACAAACAGCAGCACAAGCACCCGCATGGGTAGCAAAGTGCCCTTGCGTGAAGACACCTACATTTTCAGAAATTTAGTTCAAGGAAATTTCCGTAATGATCTAAGACATTGTATTTAGAAGAATTCATGACCTGAGTCTGAACTGAGTGGGGAACTGCTTTGTCTGGGAGAGTTCTCCCTCATGCTCCTGGAGCAGAATCCCTGGGGAGCAAACCCTCTCTGCCTCACTCAGAGTCTGCCTGGCACAGGCCATGGAAAGGGAAGCAGCCAGCAAATCTGATCTCTCACGAAAGGGTAACCTGCTTCTCTCATGGGGTCTGTTCGTTCTGTGTCGCAGCCCTTGGTGTGTCCTTGACCCTGGATACACCTGCCTTTGTGTAGCATTCTCACAACTTCCTCCTCCACCTCCCAGAAAGAGCTCAGGGCTCTGAGTCCCCAGGACACTTACCCTTCAGTCTACTCAGAACTTCCTGTGTTTCACTGATGCCATTTGTTCAAGTCGTCTTTCTCATTAGAAGTGTGTTCTGCAGGGCAGGGACCACACCGCTCTTCTGGGGGTAACCAGCCCCCACCACAGTCGCATGGATGCCAGGTTCTGGGACTCAATGAAACTTGATGATATTGGCATTTATCAACAAAAATTTAATCAAAATGTGCTGCTGATGTGAGGCCTCAAATATTCCAGATTTCAAAGTGGAATAGAGCTTGGAGAGAAATAGTATTAGAGATGGCCTCTGAGCAGTGTAGGTCAATCAAGATCTATGTAGCTGCTGGCTTTAGGAAACCAAAGATAAGTCTGATAAGAAGGTGAACACTGAAGAAGTTAAAGGAAGCAAATTATAATAAACTATGGCTTGCTAAGTCTAGGCTGGTTGCATCAGTAAGAGTCTCCTGAAGGTTATAATTTTAGGCTTATTATCATCTTTCTGAGACAGATTATTTATAAAACCATTTAGTCAAATTGAATCCTTTGACTTTACATTTTTTTATCCTAAAATTATATAAAATCTGGTGAAAAATACCACTTTAGTTTCTCTACCTAGAGTACTAACCAATTTATCAATTTAGGTTTGTGCTGCTGATATTCCATGATTTTGGACCTTAACCTATGGCATGTCACATATTTTGTCTCATATATAAGAGCATGTTATCCTCATGCTAAAATGTTATCACTCACATGCCACCTAAATAGGTAATAATCGAAGATAACATTTACTGAAGGATAATTATAGCCTTAAACCTAGCACTATAGGTGGACTATGTTATTTTAACCTCACAAGAATTTTAGAAAGCACATACTATTATTCTTATAGTTTTTCAGAGAGGAAAGCTGAGAGGTGAAGCAACTTGCCTGAAGTTGCTCATGTATTAAATGGGGGCGGCGGGCAGTATTGATTCTTGGGCTCTCTGAGCACAAGTAAGTTAGGCAAGGCCACTTTATCACACAATGAAGCGGACAACCAGGAAGATCAATCTCACATTCTCGGTTGGCTGTAACTTTAACACATAAAACCATCTAAATGTCGCTGAGGAAGCCGGACTTACCACACAGTCACAAGGTGTGACATGGCCCTTCCTCTCTTCTGTTTATGCCATGGCAGCTTTGTGACATCGGTCAGGATCAACCTGGAGGTGGCACACAGGAAGTGGTGCAAAGACTGATTAGGTCTGTGTGTTCCATAGTCCTGACTCTATTTTCATTTTTTAATTGCTAGCATTTATTTTTTAAATAGAATTACCTTTATTGAAGGTATATAATATGATTTCATATGCGTACACATAGTTAATGATTACTACAGTCAAGTTAATTAACATATCATGCATAGTTACCATTTTTTTTATCTGTAAGATGCACACCTGAAGTCCTGTCTCCTAGAAAATTTCCAGTATTCAATGCAGTATTATTAACTATAATCAAGCTGTACATTAGTCATCCTACATAACTATAACTTTGTGCCCTTCAATCAACATCTTCCTATTTCTCCCACCTCCCTGTCCCTGGTAACAACATATCTACTCTCTGCTTCTATGTCTTGCATTTTTTTATCCCACATATAAGTGAGGTCATGAAGTTTGTCTTGTTTCTTTCTGTATCTGGCTTATTTCACTTAGCATATTATCTTCCAAGCTTATCCATGTTGTTGCAAATGGCAGAATCTTCTTTTTCAAGGCCTAATAATACCCCATTACATATATGTCACAATGTCTGAATCTCCTTTTAAATGTATTGTATAATGTGAGGAAGCTATATACCTTGGGTGCAAATTTTATATGTGTAGAAGAAAAGAAAAACAAACCTAATCTCTCTGAGTGCTGGTTGTCCTTATAGCTCTAACTATAAAAGAGAAATTTCTTTGAAAAAGAATGCTTTTTCACTCACGGAATTTGTCATATTCTAGAGAATATGTGGAGTGTCACATTCCTCTACATCCAGTGGAATACTGTGAATCACAGTCACAAAATATGGGAAACCCAAACTTCAGTATGCAATCAGAGCTCTCTGCTCAAACTGATGCTTACACCAAGCATAACCTTGATCAGGGCTCTGACAGCCACACATCCTCATGGTTGCCTGAGCTGCAGCAGAACACTGTATTGCCCTCTGGTGTGTAGCACTTGCCCATTGGGAGCTAGTCAGCTTGGGGCTTGACCGGAGAGGAGCAGGTACGAGGACTTGCAGTACATCACACTCCAAAAGGGCGTATCAGATCTGGATGTCACTCACTTCACCTACATAGAGAAATCAAGACTCAGAGATGGCAAATGCCTCATCAAAGCTTCACGCTCAGCAGGATCTGAGCTCCAAACTTTACCCCATTCCTATTTTATTCCTTCTGAATTTGCATCTTTACTTAACGTCAAAGGATAGAACTGATTACTTTCAAGAGGAATTATATATTTTGTTTAAATTCAGACTTTTTTTTCCTCTTCATACACTTTCTTTCTTGCTAGGTGTTTGCTGTTGTTGTTGTTTTTGTTTTCCTTTGGGGATGATTTTGCTCCTCTGCCCCAAGTGACTGGGATTGCAGTGATTCTTGGTCATGAAATGTGGATCTAAATGGGAAAAGAGCAATGCTGAATTTGCATTGGACATCAAAAGCATAGTGATAGAATTGGATCTAAAAAAGGAAGTCATATTTCCTGTCACTCTAGAATACTCTTTGAAACACCTCAATAAATTTGTTACTGTTATGTCTGTATGTGTCTCTTCTCTGATTTACTTTGGAAGAAATTCTTAATTGATGTCGCATTTTAAAAGCCACCAACCCACCAGTGAAAGCATCCAGTAAACAAAGCCTGCCAGCAGACATTAGGGAACATCTCAAGTGATTTCCCAAAATCATAGGCCACACTCATCACCTACCCACCTGCACAGTATAATTAGTAAACATTGGCTAAGCGTGATGCCAGAGATAGTCGATGGGTATCAGACTTGCATTCAGAGGCAATCTGTGGAATGTGGCTCTGTGGACAGACACAAAAGCCAGCTGGCCTTGGCAATAATATCAGTAAGGATGCTTTTAGCTGCAACCTGGCTCCAATAATAAAGATATTTACTAGATGACATTCGTAAATATTGTCTAGTAAATATCTTCCCTACCCTCACTCCCATGACATCAGAGATGATTGATTATTTTATTTAGTAGTCTCTCTACTTTGCCAACGATAGTGTTGGCTTCATCCTTCAGTTTATGGCTGAAGAAGTTTCACATACCATATCTAGACAGGGAAAAATAAATACCCCTCTTACTCTCTCAATACAGTAAACTGTTTCATAGTCTTTTCTCATTAACGTATTGTCATTTTAATTCTTGAACCCAATTCTTATTTAGAGAATGGATTACTCTCACAAGACAGGATGTCTGCTCAAGGAAGGAATGGGTTTTATGCACAATGCTGACTACCTCAATACAATTCAGAGATCCATGGAATCAACCTTACGAAATTCCTTAGACAGAAAATATGGACACATTCCATTCCTCCACTCTCCTAGAATGCTATGTGATACATATTTCCAACTCCTTGTTTTCTCTAATAAAATTACTATCTGTACAGCATTAAAATATTTCCAAGATGATTTTCTAATACACTCCAAACAAATTACCAAACTTGGCCCTCACAACAATCATGTAGTCAGAGAGTGTATAGGTTTTCTATGGCTGCTGAAACAATTGACCACAAACATTCTGGCTCAAAACAATATACACTTATTATCTTACAGTTCTGGAGGTCAGAAGTCCGATGCATGTTTCAATGGGCTAAAATCCAGATATCAGAAAGGCTGGCCCCTTTTTGGAGGATCTAGTGAAGAATACGTTTTCCTACCTTCTCTGGTTTCTGGAGGCTACCTTCATTCCTTGGGCCATGGCTCACTTCCAGTTTTAAAGCTAGCACCAGTGAGTTGAGTCTTCACATTGTATCACTTTAATCTTGCTCCCATCATCTCCCCCTTTCACTTTTAAGGACCCTTGTGGACATTGTGCCCATCTGGATAATTCAGAATGACTTCCCCATTTTAAGGTGGGCTGATTAGTAACCTTAATTCCATCTGCACCTTTAATTCCCCCTTGCAATGTAACATATATTCTCAGTTTTCTAAAATTAGTAAATGGACATCTTTAGGGATAACAAGGCTACCTACCACAAAAAAAGTATAGAATTTCATTACAATTTCACAAATAAAGCAAAAAGAGCACAGAGAGTCTAAACTTTTACACAAGGTCAGATAACTAATAATTGACAAAGTTAAAGATTCAACTAACTCAGACCCCAAGCTCAGTGGATATTTTAGAAGACAGAATAGTTGCTCCCAAATGGCTTTCAAAAGAATGCTTTATTTTCTGTTTTAATGTGGCAAATTAACATCATATGTAAATATGAAATAGAATGTCCTCAAGGTATAGTGATAAAATTGTCTTTTTTTGCTGGATGAACAAGTAGTAATTTGACCACAAGTTGCTTTGAATGACTGTAGAATGAACAGTCGTTATCCACTTTTTGGTTCTCAGATCAAAATGCTCTCAGAGAGAGGCCTTCCTTGTGCACCAGTTTAACAATGACCTACCCTCATTCCCATGATGTTCTTTTACCACATCTCCTGTCATTTTCCTTATGGTACCAATCACTACATGAACCAATTGTGTCGATATATTTGTTCAGCTGACATGCACCTCCCTTCTCTCACCAACAGATGAATGTATGTTTCCTGAAAACAGGGACCAATCATATTTTTTGATCATTTTTTTATCATCACAACTAAGGTAGAACCTGGAATTTAGTAGAAAATTGGTAAACAGCAATTCGATAAATGACTGCCCAAATTATTTGCACAAAAAAGGGTGGACATAAATGAGGTAGGAGGGGATCTTTTATCAATTGTTTCTACATCATAGATTCTGTAGAGCTGGCAGTATCTATACACAAAAAAATTAACTTTACCATCTCTTTATGGTTTGATGTTCAATTAATTTCATATCCTCCTTTTTCCTATCTGTATATATAAAAGCCTAAGCGACTGAACGACGGTTTGGTCACTATGACACGCACTGACCACCAGGGGGAAACACTCAATGCAAGAGCTGCCCCCGGAAGTCAGTGTGCTCCCACAGTGGGAGCACCGCTCAGCTGACTGATGGGCGCCAGACACCAGGCTCATGGCTGGCTAGTGCAGCTGCGGCGGTGCAAGCCTCTCCCGCCTCCTTAGCAATGAGCTACCGAGTGGCAGTGGCAGCAGGTGCAGCGGGGCCAGGATGAGCGGGAGTAGCACCCGGGCCCAGGCTTGGGCTTCTCCCTGGCCGCAGACACCAGGCTCATGGCTGGCTAGTGCAGCTGCGGCGGTGCAAGCCTCTCCCGCCTCCTTAGCAATGAGCTACCGAGTGGCAGTGGCAGCAGGTGCAGCAGGGCCAGAATGAGTGGGAGTAGCACCTGGCCCCGGGCTTGGGCTTCTCCCTGGCCACCTGGTGCTTTGTGCACTATTACATCCCCCCAGGGGTCCTGGATTGTGACAGGGCGCAGGTCAGGCTGAGAGACCCCACTCGTGCACAAATTTGTGTACTGGGCCTCTAGTTAAAAATAACAATAATTAACAGCATTTTACAAAATTATTATTCTTTATCTTGATTTTATCCTTATATTAAGTTCCTAGAATTAAAATTACTGAGTTAAAGGGTCAGGGCATTTTTAAGGCCCTTGATAAATATTGTCTGTTTTCTAGAAAGGTTGTATAAAATTATATTTTTACCACCATGTGTATTTAGAAAGATATCTGATTATATCCTTAGAAACAAGTGGTGATTTCTAAAATTTGCTAATTTGAGAAGCCAAAAATGGGAATTCTCATTGATCATGGGGAGTTTTTATTTTAATTGTTAATGAGCTGCACAATTTTTATGCTTGCTATCCTTTTTAAGTCTATTTTTAATTTCATATTTTATAAATTGTTGATATCTTTGACTCATTTTTCTTTTAGATTCTTCTATTTTTAAAAAATAATTTGTCATGCTTTTAATATCTTAATTTTATCAAACTCCTATTACATTTGCAGTATTTTCCCACTTTGTCATTTATCCTTGGACTAGAGGCCCAGTGCACAAATATTTGTGTACTCGGGGGGAGGGGGGTCCCTCAGCCTGGCCTGTGCCCTCTTGCAGTCTGGGACCCCTCGGGGGATGACCACCTGCTGGCTTAGGCCCGCTCCCCAGGAGATTGGGCCTAAGCTGGCAATCAGACATCCCACTGGCAGCCCGGGAGCCCTCGGGGGATGTCCACTTGCCAGCAGGAAGCAGGCCTAAGCTGCAGTCGGACATCCTTAGAGCTGCTGAGGAGGCGGGAGAGGCTCCTACCACCACCGCTGTACTGGCAGCTGCCAGCCTGGCTTGTGGCTGAGCAGAGCTCCCCATGTGGGAGCACACTGACCACCAGGGGGCAGCTCCTGCATTGAGCATCTGCCCCCTGGTGGTCAGTGTGTGT
>NW_005355461.1:2488702-2519856 GCF_000412655.1 Myotis brandtii | reverse complement strand
TGTTAGGGTCAGTTTGCATATTACCCTTTTATTATATAGGATAGAGGCCTGGTGCATGGGTGGGGGCCAGCTGGTTTGCCCTTCAGGGTGGGGGTCCCCACTGGGGTGCCCTTGGGGTGCCTGGCCAGCCTGGGTGAGGGGATGATGGCTGTTTTCAGGCTGGTCACACCCCCTTTCGGTTGGGGGGTCCCCACTGGGGTGCCTGGCCAGTCTGGGTGAGGGGCTGAGGGCCGTTTTCAGGCTGGCCAAGCCTCCCCAGAGACGGAAGCTCCCAGCCTCTCCTTTTTTTCTTTTTTTTCCTGGGATTTATTTACCTTCTATAATTGAAACTTTTTAACCTGGAGTGGAGCTCAGAGCCAGCCAGGGCTTGGCTTCCTCCATGGCCAGGGGCAACCCAAGGCTCCAGCTCTGTGGCCATGGCCAGCTGAAAGCAGGTATCTGGGGTTTGTTTACCTTCTATAATTGAAACTATGTTGCTTTGAGTGTAGCTTAGAGCAGGCCGCAGCAGGCGGGGAACCTTGGCTTCCTCCATCACTGGAATAAGCAAGCCTCCTGCTCGCTGCAGCTCCCTGGCTGCCGGCCACCATCTTTGCTGGCAGTTAATTTGCATATCTTGCTGATTTGCCAATGGGAGGCGTAGCAAAGGTATGGTCAATTACCATGTTTGTCTATTATTAGGTAAGATTTTTCTTTGACATACAGTTAGTGTTTTTTTCAGAACCCCAGAAATATTTTATTATACCCCTGAGTTTATGACATGTTTTCATCACCAACCTGTATATGACCCCTCTTTTCCTTCCTTAATATGTAGTTGGTGTATGTGCAGTTAGAAAACATATTTTATTACTTGTCTTAATTTTCTTGATGAGTCTGGTTGAAGGTTTATCAATCTTGTTCATCTTTTGAAAGAACCAGTTCTTGGTTTCATTGATTTTTGTATTTTTTTAGTCTCTTATTTCATTTATTTCTGTTCTGATCTTTATTATTTCCTACTTTCTACTCACTTTGGGCTTTGTTTGCTTATGCCCCCCGCCCAAGTCCTTTAAGTATAAAGTTAGATTGCCTAAAATATCAAATATTTTTCTTAATTTTCATTCAAACTTGATTTTGAAATCTATCCATGTCACTTGCAGTGTAGTATTAAATCACATGCAACCATCACTGTAGCAGATGTTGGTATTCTACCCTCAGGTTTTCATACCATTTTTGTGTTTAGCATATGGATTTCCAGTGGCCAGCACTTGCAGTTTTGCCAGTGGTTAGCCTATAAGCTACTGGAATTCACTTTGTTGAAGTGCATTGCAGGCCAGAGTGCCTGGCAAATTACATCCACTGGGGAACGCTTAATGATGACTGCTGGATGGGGGTGGATAAATACATTTGCTCCCTCACTCTTAGCTGAGATTATTCCCAGGTGTGTGTTTTCCACAATTTTCCAGAGCCTATCTGTGGCACCTTATAATCATATGTTTGTGTGTAATCCTCAGAAGGGTATGACCTCACATACAAAATGTTTTTCAACATTTTGGGAGGCTCTTCTTGTTCATTTATTTTATTTATTTTGCATGGACAATGACATACTTTGACAAGTTTAATGTCAAAATTACATTATAATCTTGTTTATAACTGTGTTAATCTTCAAATCTTCAAATTAATTTTTAAAATTTCATTTCCATAAAGCATTCTATATTTTTAATGATTTCATTAATCAAAATCTTCTATGTCACTCATATGTGTCCTTCATATGTGTCCCATAGATAATCTCTTAGAGATTATCTTTCTAAAGTGCTCTTTTGGTGGCGGGAGCTGATAAAAATGGGGAATTATTTAGAGAGATTGTGTCAAATTAAATACACGGCATAAGACTATCTTTGAATGCTAGAAGCAATCACTCAGGGCTCTGTCACTCCTAAGATCAATTGTGATATATTAATAAGAAATACCACTTTATTCAAAATTAACATGCAAATAATCCAGGTATTAATTAGGAACAGATTTGGTACAAGGATTCACTAAATGATTGCAGAATTGAATTATTGAATGTTGCGATTCTAACTTTAAGCCTTCATTTTTCTAAATTTTATAAACTAAGATAATTTATGTAACAATATAAAAGGAATTGGTCAATCACAATTTAATAGCATTCATCCACAGGTTCTGTCATATTGATGCAATAGTCACCCTTTGGATTGAACTAATTAAAGCTTTGCAAATCACATGGTTTTGCGTTCATTTTTGATTTAGCAACAGCTTCAGAAATTTTACATGCTGCAAATATTTTCTACACATGACTTTACTAATCATTACTGAGCTGTAAAAGAAGCCAAAACACTTGATACCCATGATGCTTTCTGTTGCAAATCTGCATGTGTAGTGCATGCCCCTTTATTTTTCCTGGTATGTGTTACTTAATGATTTTAATTGCATTGTGGGCAAGGTCTGTATAGACTGAGTCATGAAAATAAGATTAAGGAGATCCCTGAGGATCAACTCTGCCAGCATCTCATTAATCTTTACTTAGTCTGCTCCAGTTACAGTGGTGATTCCAATATAGGCTAGTGTAAAAACTAATTGAAAGTTTGTAGAAGTAATAGAATTATCAGGTGAACCCTTCATATGCCTGTGTCCTGACAGTAGTACACATTTTCAGTATCAGGATAGCAATTTTCCCTTTCTTTTCCAACTACTGGAGTCCCAGAAGATTCAACATAAGAATTCTTTGAGTATCTACTGGCTATGAAGAGATTGTATTGTAATATGCAAGAAAGAATTTGAGTTCAGAGAACTAAAAACAGAGTTACACATAGCTCTGCCTTCTTCATTTCAGTAGACCTATAAGTGCCTGAAGTGGATAAAAATACCTGCTAAATTCCAAATGACACTCCATTCCGAGTCTGGTTCATGAAGTCTCACTTCGTTTCATCCTTGACTTCGCATGTAAGGCTCACCTTAGGGCTTATAACTCGACTTTAAATAATCTTTTTTTTAAATATCCATCCCCTACCACTGTTTTTTTCTCCATATTGCAACCAGGTTCTCCTGTATTTAAAAAATCATATTGATTGCATTATTCCTGTGTTCAGAAACCCAAATCTTGTTGTATGATCTCACTCTGGCTTGCTTTCTGAAGTCATCTTCTCTCTCTCTCTCTCCTTTTGGTTCAGTCAGTTCTAACCACACCAGCCTCTTTGTTGTTCTTTGGACTTGCCAAGCTTATTCCTCCCTCAGGTGCTTTGCACACTATCCTCTCGACCTATTTGTGATCTTTCCCCACATTTTCACATGTTGTTTCTTCACTTAATACAAGTTTTCTTTTAAGAGCATAATCTCCTAGAATCATTTCTTAAGCACAATATGAGTTTAATTTTTTAACATCCAAATCAACTTAGTCTAGTAATCAGAAGCACAATGAACTGGACAATTAAGTTTGAATCACAGTCTCAATGGCAAATGTAGGTTTCAAAACCTTGGGTATGCTTTTTGTTTGTTTGTTTGTTTGTTTGTTTGCTTGCTTGTTTTCACTATTTATGTCTCTTAGATATGCAATACATGGGAAATATCTATATCTCAAAAATATTTTGTTTTCAGATTCTTCTGTAGTATGGAATTCAGTAATGTTAAAAATAATTAGTTTAATTTTTAGTCCCACAGAGTGTTTCTGTTCATAGTAAATTGGACCAAGTTTCTTTTCTGATTGAAAACCTATATGTGGTACCATATTGAAGGCTGATACTATCCTTTGTCATGTCTTATGCATAAAATCTCTCAAGAGCTCAGCAAGAAGACCTGCCTGGAATTCTTATTAATTAGTTGACAGCATTAATTAACCCCTCAATCTTGCTCTCAACAAGCTGCTTCTATAACTATGTCAAATGATATATCTTCTTTATTTATGGATTTCTGTGTAATATGTCTGACTTCCCATTAATATTCAAGACATAACGCATCTCTAATTCCTAGCTGCCTCCCCCATGATATTCATGGTTCCAAATACATATATAACATATGATCAATAACTTTTTAAAAATCTACTAGATTAATGAAGAAGTAATGCTCTGGCATCAGGAAGCTGAAATATTTGCTTGGGATCTAAAGGTAAATTATATTATGAAATATTACAGTAGTTCAGAGCAGAAATTGTTTTTGGAAAACCATTACAACTTAATTTTCCATTTACTTGCTAGACCTCAATTTCCATATATAAAACTCCTGTGTATACCTACTACAAAACTAATAAAATATTAATCCTCCAATAAATGTGTGTTGCCTATTTTTAAATATTTATAACAATTTTTATTTATAAAAAATTTAAGAGAGTCTTTCAGAGACTATAATTAGAAATCTATGGAGAAATTCATTGTCATTGTAGTTAAATTGTGGAGATTAGATGAATGTTCTTTTTTTCAAGGACTACCAGAATTCAGAATACAAATGCAAAGACACTAAAATATCTTTTTTGTCTGCCTGAAGACAACTGTTCATGGGGAACTCAACTGAGATATTTTTCAAGCTAAACACCAGGGCTGAGAGTACCACTAGAAATATGAAATCTGAAGTTTTTGAATTATGATAGAAGCTGCTTTAAATTTTGAGAGTTGGTATGATTTCTCTCCACAAAGACAGGTATTTAACATTTTCAAAACTTTTTAGAATCACCAATTTGTCGCACTGTTCAATTCAGAGTAGATCAATTATTTTTTCATAGCATGAGAAAATTTGTCATAGAGATGTTTAATGAAACAACCAAAGCCATAAGATTTTCTGACTTCTAACTGCACAACTATTTCCCTTTTAGCTAGTAATGTTCTAATCCAGGGCACTTCTCTCTCACAAGAGAGAACAGAATTAAGGGATTCTGGCTTGCTAAAAAAAAAAAATCATTCTCTCAGCCTGTACAGAAACCACCTTGCTTCTCAGGCTGTTGAACATTTAGGATTGGCATTATAACAATCATTTGGTCTGCTTTTAGACCTATGGCCTTGTCTGTCACCAGGTTTGCATCTTGCTTCCTAAGGAAATATTTCTCTGAAATATAGTATCTGCCTTAGGCCAGAGAGATCAAAACAGAATGTGAAAATAAGGACAGAACCAGGCAGCCTCATTTCTGTGACTCAGAGTGTGAAAAGCATTGGAAGCAAAATTGAATTTGATTGAGCAGAAGATAATAAAATCTGTGAGTTTCTAGTTGACAAGGAATTTGTTCTGCCCCTTCATCTAAAACTGTAATTATGAAAGCATTATCATAGACCAAAGGAAATTATCTTCAGTAATCAGACCTTTGGAGAAAGTATCAGAACTGGCGGGCCAGAGTTTAGGAAGGTCAGAGACAGTGACAATGAGACACTGACCAGACAGGGGTAATAGACTCGTGCTCGTTGCTTGAAAAAGACAGAAATTAAAGAAACTATTCAAGTGTTTTAAAAACAAGACAAAACAGAAGGTAAGCTACTTCTGTTATTAGGAAGACTTCAAAGTAAAATAAATAAAACAGACAAATACTACCTTCTAAGGATCACTTAAATAATTCTGAACAATATTCAGTACCATATGTTGAAACTTCTGAAGTTAAGATGGGAGAGAAACTCTTCAAATAAGTAACGAAATGAATCATGACATCTGGTAAGTGACATAAACAGAACCTCTGAGATTGTGTTGCATACAAGGTGTCAAATGCCGGCACTGACTCACTCAGTGCGCTCTCTAAGAAGAACATATGTCGAGCTTCCCATGGTGATTATTAAAATGCCTTTACATTTAAGACAAAGGCCACACTAGCCTTCCCTAAACTAAGTTTGGGGCTACTCTCCAATCTTCCCACCTCATACTGATACACTTTAAAACAACCTAAAGGAGAACCTACACAAAGAGACCTTGTAACTCAAGGCAATGAGGAATTGACACAGCCAGGACTGCCTTTTCTCTCTTCCTACTCTGCTGACACTGATTCATGTCTCTGCAGATCTCAGATTTGATTTATTTCTCCACGAGAAACCTTAGATGAGGTAAACAGCCCAGAAGAAGAATTTACCTGGTAGAATGTTAAAGATCTAAGGCAGTGGTTCTCAACCTGTGGGTCGCGACCCCTTTGGCGGTCGAACGACCCTTTCACAGCGGTCGCCTAAGACCATCCTGAATATCAGATATTTACATTGCGATTCATAACAGTAGCAACATTATAGTTATGAAGTAGCAACGAAAATAATTTTATGGTTGGGTCACAACATGAGGAACTGATTTTAAAGGGCCAGAAGGTTGAGAACCACTGATTCTAAGGCATAGAGTGCTGATCCCAGTCCATGCATGCAAAAATCAATGATTGCAAAATATTCATTCTTGGAAAGAACTGTTCTTTCTACTATTTATCAAATTATGGTCATATTTAATTAGCTATAGTTTCCTTATTAATTAATAAACTAAAATTTGACCATTACATTGGCCTTCCCGTATGTATATTTTAATTTATGGTTAAATATCACTGAGTGTTATGTAATTCAACAATGAAGTTGATCAAGTAAGTTGAGAACACTGATGCAAAATGACCGATGAACCCTGAGCAGTCCGGCCAATGTAAAAGAGAGGACACAACAGTATGGAATTCATGAAGATATTTAAGATTAAAAGATAAGATGAAATAGTTCTGTAATATACACCAAATTTACATTTATGTAAGGACCTTAGATATCTCTTAGTTCCACCCTCTCAATTAGTGGTGGAGAGTCTCAGACTTTAGATTTATCCAAGTTAGAGAGTCAGCTCTGGGCACGGTTAGGACTCCAAGCTTGATCTGCCACCTGAAGGAATACTTGTTCTCCTCCAGCATGCTGCTTCATGGAGAGATCATTTGGGTAAAGTTGCTCATTTGCCGTGAAAAAAAGCTGAGACATAGAGAATTTGTGAAACTATGTTCTAAAGAAAGAAAATTTAAATGCTCCCGTTGAGGAAAATAAGATGAACACTATGGGAAATAACAAGAAAATCCTATCTATGCTGAAAAGCCAAGAGCAATGGTGAGAGTGGGGGTATTCTGCAATAAAATCATCAGAAGTAAAGGTCAGTCTGGTAGAGTGGACTGGACCAAGAAGTAGAGCCTAGGTACTGGACAGAACCACCAGGTACTTGGTGAGTCTCCTCTTCATCATTCTTCCATCCAAATATATTCCCTACTCTGCCAGAAAATACCTGAAACCTCTTGAAAATGGGTGGCTTAGATAAATACAAGAGAAGTTTGTCGCAGTTTCCCAAAGATCTGGGAACAACCTATGAAAGAGATGGTTATGAAAGACAGAATTTTTTTTAAGCAGCTTAACGAAAAGCATGAAGCAGTGTAGGCAGAAGACTGAGAGCAGTTCGAATCTAGGAATATATCCCTAGAAACTAGAAACACCAATCAGAAAGGATATATGCACCCCTATGTTCATAGCAGTACAATTTACAATAACTAAGATTTGGAAACAAGCTAAGTGCCCATCAGCAGATGAATGGATTAGAAAACTGTGGTACATCTACACAATGGAATACTACGCTGCAGTAAAAAAGAAGGAATTCTTGCCATTTGCAACAGCATAGATGGAACTGGAGATCATTATGCTAAGTGAAATAAGCCATTCAGAGAAAGATAAATATCATATGATCTCATTCATTTATGGAATATAATGAACAACATAAACTGATGAACAAAAACAGATCCAGAGACAGAGAATCATTGATCAGACAGTCAAACCTCAGAGGGTAGGTAGGGGAGGGGTGGGGGTAAGGGGGGGAGATCAACCAAAAGACTTGTATGCATGCATATAAGCCTAACCAATGGACACAGACACCAGAGGGGTGAGGGCATGATGGGGGCGGGGGGGAGGGGAGCAATGAGGGGATAAGGACATATATGTAATACCTTAATCAATAAAGAAAAAAATCTATGGGCATCTGATTGACAATAGCCAGAGGAACTTTCTCTGATGATTTACGAGGAAATCCCTTCTTGCCTCGGGCTTCTTAAACGAAATAACTAAAGACCCAAAACTGCTAGGGGGAAGGGGCTAGAAATGATCTGGTAGCATGGGTAAGCAACCACAGGGGTTTATGGGAATCTCAGGGAAAGGGATTTCCTCAAAAAAATATGGGCTTTCTGCTAGGCAGAGGCCTAGGATTTCAAACAAAACTACTCTGGAGTTTAAGTGTGATATGTTTATATTCATAGGCTGCCAGCGATGTTCATTTGGTTATTCTTACATGAGATGAGTGGCAATAGAGAGAAGATACTGGAAACAATAAGAATCGATAAAATAAGGATGAAAGAGCACTAGTCTATGGTCATTTAGCATAGGCAAGCAACTCCATAGATTGATTAACCCCCCTGCCTGACACCAGAAATAGGTTTTCATTTCAGCAATTTTTTATGACATAAAATGTTTTGAATGACTCTTCACTTTAGAGAGCTCTAGTCTTTTCAATGCTATTTATTTTTGTGATTAGTCAAGGAGAAAGTCGTTGATGGCTTTTAACACTTCTTGATCTCCCTTTTTACAGGGAAACCTCAAAACATTTGGAAGGTGTGGTAGTAGCTAAGGAACTTTCATCAGAGAGAGGTAAGAATAGAAGTGATACAAGTAAACAAAGAAAAATAGCAAAAACTATGAGGCTCAATTTATGTTACACTGCTCTTGTTAGAGTTGACAAATACACTCTCCTTTCTCTAACCTCTTTCCACAGTGTAACTAGCCAGGGATTAGCATGGAGACCAGATGGGTATTTGGAGTGTGGGGGATGGAGACGCCTTGTCTGAGGCTTTGACTTCACTCACACATGCCAGTGCAGATTACTATAGAAGACTGCATCTGGACATAATGTGCTGGCCTGGTCTGGCTTAAAATAGAATGGTTCACATTTCCCCATTGGCTCAGTTTACTTCCATCTATATCATTGGAGAGGCCCACCCACTGTAAGGAATGGTAATTGGCAAGGCAGGATTTGGTGTTTACCTGGTTCCTATTTGTTATGGATTGAATTGGATCTCTTTGGGAGTACAGTGGGGCCTTGACTTACGAGTGTCTCAACTAACAAGTTTTTTGAGATACCAGCTGTCTCTCGGCCGATTTTTTGCATTGAGTTGATAGAGTAATTTGAGTTAACGAGCTCCTTAACGAACTCCTTAACGAGCTCAGTCTCAGAACGAATTAAACTCGTAAGTCAAGGCCCCACTGTATTTGGAAATAGGGTCATCACTGATGTGATTAGTCATAAGGTCACACTGGTGTATGGTGGGTCTTTAATCCAAAATTCTTCCAGTAAAGAGAGGCCACTTTGGACACAGAGAAGATAGCGTGTGATGACCGAGGCAGAGATTAGAGCTATGCTTCTACACACAGGAATTCCAAGGGTTCTGGTGCTGGAGAACACCAGGAGCTGGGAAGAGGCACAGAAGGATTCTCTCCAAGAGCCATCAGAGAGAGCACTGGACATTTTCTGTTAACTTAAACATGACATAATTTTAAAAATATATATTGCATCCACAGTACTCAATTTAATGCTATAAATATTTTTTTGAAAAACAATTGTTTTTGACATATGTAGAAGGGCAAGTTTGAAGATTAATATGGACTATAGAGAATATCTATACTGCCTTCCAAACTCTTTGGAGTTCACCGAGGAAATGCACCTTACCCATGTGGTTCTGCTCATTAACATCACTGCATTCATGATTGTCTGCGAGTTACTGAGTGGACAGATAAGCTTGAATAAGAAATGTTGGAGGCACAGTTTGTAAAAGGCTTTTCCTTTTTTAAAATTATGAAATGCAAAAAGTAATTTGAAATAACAGAAAAAAATGTACTTAAACTGTCCTAAATTGTAGTATTCAAATTCTTTGACATGTCCGCTTTAAAAAGTATACAATTTTTATATGTAATCAAAAAGTAAAACCACATTTATTTTTCTTAAATATAAATTCCTCTTAGACTCTAGAGTACTTATAACTAACTTTTAAGGCCAGTTTTAGTTTATTTGTTGTCACAGGCATGTAAAGTACAGCAAAGAGATAGAATATAGTACAGCTATGTATGCTGTCAGATGGGTAGTAGACTAATTGGGGTGATCACTTCATAAGTATCTAATCACAATGTTGTATACCTGAAACTAGTATAATATTGTATATATATAGTGCTGATGAAAGGAAAAATCAAACTCCAGTGTAATGTGACCTAAGAATATATTTTATTCATGTCATAAATTTATGACAATAATTGACATCATCTTGAACTTCACAAGTAATAATACAAATGCACTTTTCAATAATTTTCTCTTTATTTATTCTGATACTTCAGCCTCCATTTTACCTTCTAGTCTTTTCAATCAAGGACAGAATAGCAGCATTTTTCCATCCAAACAGTGTCACAACATCCCCTTGTGTAATTTTTCTATATTTTGTTTCAGGACAATGACTTAGAAGTAAAATAACTGGCTGAAAAAAAAGGTAAGTAGATAGCAATTCCCCACTAAAACACTGCATTTTTAAAAGAATGATATATTCAGCAGAAAATGTAGATTAACTGGCTTCTCTTCATATGTTTTTTTTGTAATCACAGTCTTAAATTCCAATGATGTTGAATTTGAGGTAATTGTGAAGTTTAAAGCATACTTATTAGAGTATTGGAAGTTATACCATAAATATTGGTTTTGAAATATGGAGAAATCAAGGTCATGTAGTCATAAATTCTTGTGCACATTTGTTTTCTAACAGTCAATTATCTTCCAAATGGAAAAATAATTACCTAACAGTATCTATTGAAGGAAATAGTATTAAAACAATTTTTAGCAGCTTTTTTAAACCCAAAATAAACATTTCAACAATCAATATATCATGGTTAAATTGAGTAAAGCATCTGAACAGGGGCAAAGCATTCTAAGAAGTGACAATGCCACTCAGTCTGTGTTTGTGACAGTAGATGACTACAACAAGTTGGATTAAGCATTTGAAGTTTTCTTTCCACTTTGGAAATACCTACTCTTCAAGTGTAGTTTATGAAGTAGGAGTCCCAGAAGTAGCAGATTTAGTTAATAAATTTTTAAACATATATTTTCAGAGCACTTTACACTTTAACTATTTGACCACAGGCCTAAGAAAAAATAGGTAACAAAAATAGTGCATCACTTCTTAGAAAACACACACACTATAGTACACAACTAGAAATTTGAGGATTTAATGACATGATCATCAACTTTAGACAAGTAAATTGTAACTTATTAAAAGATTATATTAAAAATGAAGTAGCAACATTTAAAACCTCCTATGCTGTCATAAATTTTAATGCATATTTTAGCTGTTATTTTTCCATTTACATGTAGAAATGTATTGAGTGTCTCTTTTAAAAAAAAAACAAAAAACCTCACCTGAGGATTTTTTTTAAAATTGATTTTAAAGGGAGAGAGAGAGAAAAAACAAACAAACATCAATGTGAGAGAGCAACATCAATCAGTTGCCTCCCATATGGGCCCTGATCAGGGATGGAACCCTCCATCTAGGTATGTGATCTGACAGGGAATCTAACCTGCAACCTTTTGGTGTACAGGGCACAACCAACTGAGCCTGGTCAGGGCTATTGAGTGTCACTTGTATGCCAGGAATTGTTCTATCCTGAGAAACAATACCTGATCCTTAATGTGAAAATTTCTTTGGTTTTATTATTTCAAATAGATGTCTGTTTTCTATCAGACACTTCAGATTTTGTCATTTATTTATTCTTTTTCTTTTATTCTAAAAATTTGGTTATTAGGTCCTCAAAACAACCTAGATTATTCTTTTATAGTAATACTCTTCAGATACATGAAATATGTTTAATATTTATGTTTTGGATATTTTTATATTCTCTCATGTTTTCATTTTTAATTTCTTTGTCTTATATTTCTGGGTAATCTTACATAAAAATGAATTTTATTTTTCTCTCTTATACTCACATTAGGAAATATAAATATTTAACCTAAATGTTTCTTCTATTAAGAGTAACTTGAAACTTCATATCTCTAAACAACTTTTTAAACTATAATAGCCTAACTGTACAAGTTTATATTTTTCTAAAAATGGCTCAAATCATTGGTTAATAAATTGCCATTGGCAAAAAATATATATAGTAAAACATTTTTAAACTATTTGTTAAGTAAAAGCATACATTGATATTTTGCATTTATTTATTGTTTTGTACAGGCAAAATCTAAGAAGCAGTAAGAAAGTATTGATAAATCAAATTTAGAAATCGCTGACACATATCTCTTTCGATAAATGGATGGCAGGTTACCAAAGGACATTAAATGGCACATTGCACTGAGTTATCAGAATGCATAATTATCAAGTTTCTAGCCTAATCTTTAGGTTAAAGCATTAACATTTTGCTTATATAACTTTTACTTTGAGGTGTGAATAGTATAGGTCAGAGCAATTAACTGTGATATATAGTATTTTGTTGTGCTTTGTTCAAAGATAGTGTGTACCAGAACAGCATTCAATACCTCTTCCTTCTTTTCTAGGAGCAACAGTGATGCATGTCTGTTTAAATACATTATATTTACATTTCTATTCTGTCATTTTATTGGGGGTAGGGGAGTGGCAAAGTTACATGGCCATGAGCTAGCTATTTATACCTATAACATTTACACCTATAATATTTCCTTACACAATCCCATACTCAATTTATTTAAATAGTATCTACTACCTATTACTGAATAGATTCCAATATGAATTTAGTTAGGAATTATTGAGTATCTCCTCTCTACCATTTGTTCACACAGCCCCTGGGATTCTGGGATTTTCCAGGACCTGCTTTCTCCCTTGCTCACCCCCATTAAAGTTTTAATATATCTGCGGGGGTTGCTTTTTATAACCATGAAGGAAAATAGTCCCACATATTTCAGTCTTCAGGCAATCTTTGCCAACTAGGTCACAAATGGGCCTGTTGTCAGATTTCTTGGGGCTGGCTTCTTCAATAGGAGTTCATGTGTTAATACTTAGCCCCTCATTCAAAGGATGGCCAAGAATCAGGACCTAAAAGAAGAGATGCTAATCTAATGTCATGGCCATTTTCTATTGATATTTCTTGTTTTTCTTTTGACATTGATTTCTCCCTGCCTCTTCATCTGGACACGTGGCCCAATGCATATGATTAAAGCATGACAAAGGCATTTCAGCCTACTGGCCTTGGCGTTCCTTCAGCCAGCTGTCTTAGAACATTAATAGAATTAAAAAGACCTCTTCAAAAAAAAAAAAACCAGTTCATTTGCCATAAAAGATACTAAATGAATTGAAGATAATGAGAATCATGGCATAGCTGGGGTTCCCATTAAATAACTGCTTCTCCCATCTTCCAACCAAAGGAAATTCAACTTCCTGAAGTTTCTAACCAGCAGCAGCCTGGGGGTCAAAACACCCCCAAAAGTTCCTCATCTAGTTTTTATGATGTTTTTATAAGCACTTTTCTAGTAATGATTCCACTCAGAGTAGACACTAAACCTTACTGTTGCACAAGCCAAACTCTCTCCAACTCTATGGCCTTTATTCTTACTGTTTCCTCTGCCCCGCCCCCCATTTATGCCAAGATATTCAAGAGAGATAGCTTCTCATTTCCCAGGTGTTGGCTCAAAGCCCACTCCCTCCACCACGCCTTCCCAATCCATCCTAGAGTCCCCTCCATCCCTTATCAGCCTCTGTTCCATTGAATTACTTTAAAAAAAAAAAACACCCAGCACTTAATACAACCTGAATTTTCTTATTTACTTTCATACCTATTGCTAGTTTATCCCCAATTAAAATAGAAGCTTCATTAGAGCAGAGAATGTGTCTACTTTGTCAGGTCCTCTGCTAAATGTCTAGATATTCAATGTAGAGTTCTTGAATCAATTAAATAAAATAGCAATAAAATTATGGAGCTACCAAAATGCATATTCTGTTGAAAATAAACATCATAATTAAAACTATTTTGGTCCATTCTCTGTGCTTCTACAGCACATCATTTTTCCATTACTGCTCAGAGTGAATTTAATTGGACTTATCATTCCGCTGAGAATGACAGTGTGCACATGTCACGACGATGCCTCAACTGTGGCACCCTGTCATGGTTTCCAGAAACAAGGAGAAGCTGGGTCTGTTTATTGAATTATTGAGAAAGGAAATGAATTCATTTAGTATTTATAAGTAAATGTTGCAGTTCAGTTATTGATTCTTCCAAATAACTGATATATTTTTGTAAAAAATAATCATGAATAGCTCCTGGATTGAATGTAAGACACTTCCAAGGAAATGTTAACAATGTCTCAGAACCTTGTGATTTAATGCCTAACACCAGATGCACCAGTATATCTGTACATCTTTAATTACTGTGGAAGGATGCAGTAAATGAATGAAAACATTAAGGATTGGCTAATAATTCAACAGCCAAATTAGTCCCTGTCCCCCTCTATCACCTGATGTAGGATGTGATCCAGGATCTTCAGGATCCTGATTAGAGCCCAGGGTCCCCTTCACCAAGCCACCATTCTCCCATGTATCTTCATGCAGACAATTGCTGCATCTTCATGAGGCCAAATTTTTCTTCTGTTTTCCTTATTTTCTTTCTGATAATTTTGTAGATAGAATCTTGCTTTTTCTTAATTATAAGATTTAACCCATACATGTCCCTGGTATATTATGATTATATTATTATTATCATTTTCTTTGCTGAGAGTAGAACTGTAAATAAGCCACCTTTCCTACATGAATGACTTCCCTTCATTGCTTTCTGTGCTGCTAGAGAGAAGATGATCCTTTCCTTACATTACAAATGCAGTGCAAAGGACACTGGAAGTGAGAACACTTGTCATTTCTAAAAGCTTTTTGAACATAAGGCTCCCACATTACACTGTTTCCTCTTCAAATTCACCTTCAGACATCTGAGAAAGTGGCACCTGGACGTCTACGCTGGTAAATTTCCTCTGGTGAGTCATGCCACGGCTGCCAGCCCTTTCAGAATGCTCTGAATGTAAGAGGGTCTAATCGAGGAACCTGGAAGTGGCAAAGGAACAGATTGACTGGGTAAAAATTGGTAGGTTTGAACAGATAAGTGGCTGTTGAAAGAAATCAATCTTCATAAATGAGTTCAAAAGGGTGACTGTGGAAACAAATAGAATGGCAACTCTAATCAGCTGCTTCCAGGAGGTCATTAAAATAACTTTATTACCCCGTTATGACTGCCAGAGAACAGCCACGTGCTGTAGTTAAAATATGAAGTTTACTGATTTTTTTTTTTTTAATCCTCACCTAAGGACATGATTTTACTGATTTTCAGAGAGAGAGTGAGGGTGAGAGAGAGAGAGAGATGTGAGAGGGAAACGTGGTTGGTTGCCTCCTGTGCTCGCCCTGACAGCGGGCAGGATCAAACGCTAACCTAGGCAGGTGCTCTGCCTAGGAATGGAACCCCCAGCCTGCTGGTGCGCTGAGGGTGCTCTAACCAACTGAGTTACCTGGCCGGGGCTGAAGCTTACTGACTTGAAAAGAGTCGAATGTCTTTTTTCCTTCCTTCCTTCTTTTCTTCCTCTTTCCCTTCCTCCCCCCAGTTCATTTCTTCATTTCTTCCTTTTTGAAAGAAAGAAATCTGAATGTTTTTTGAATTTTGAGAGAATTTCCTTCCTTCCTTCCTTCCTTCCTTCCTTCCTTCCTTCCTTCCTTCCTTCCTTCCTTCCTTCCTTCCTTTCTTTTACCTTGTCTTTTCGCATTTCCTCCTTTCTTTTCTTTTCTTTTTTTTTTTTTTAAGTTGGGGACAAAAATAGGCTTTGGGGAAGCAAAAAATCTAAACCAAAGGAATAAGTAAAAGTTATTTTATGAGCAAAAGATAACATCTCAAATTACAAGGTAGTTAAACTATGAAATCCTGAATGACACATTATAACTAGTGGGTAATTGTATTAATTATTATTGAATTTCACTGTGATAATGAGATTCAAGAAACACAGGGCTGCAGTCTTTAATTTCACTGTGCTCAGAGGCCTACCCCTCTAATTGTAGTGTTTCACAGGATTCTGACAGAAACTTTTTTGACAGAAAATGTGTGGGTGACATTTCATATTTGTCTGGTTTAATAATTATTTTTGGTAAAAGTGAAATATGAACATTTTAGGTCAACAAATCAGCTTTGAATAATAAGATTTTTATTTTCTTTTATTTTTTTCTTTCCAACAAGCTTAGGGAGGTTTTTTTATACTCTGTTTTCTATAGTTCTTTCTTTTATCCATCCATCCATCCATCCATCCATCCATCCATCCATCCATCCACCAATCTACCCACCAAATATTGAGTTTGACAGACTATCTCTTGGAAAAGACTTTAGTCATGTTCTTCTGAGACCTTGTCTCAACTACACCCTGCTCTTGACCCCTATCCTATCTTCCACTTGCTTAGTTTTAGCAAAGAAGCTTGTTAAGTCAATCCTATATAATAAAAGGCTAATATGCAAATCGAATGAACTGTGGAATGACCGGTCACTATGACGCGCACTGACCACCAGAGGGCAGATGCTCAATGCAGCTGTCCCCTGATGGCCAGTGTGCTCCCACAAGGGGAGCGCCACTCAGCCAGAAGCCGGGCTCATGGCTGACGAGTGCAGTGGCGGTGGCAGGAGTCTCTCCCACCTCCGTGGCAGCGCTAAGGATGTCTGACTGCCTGCTTAAGAGGAGAGGGCCTAAGCTGGCAGTCGGATATCCCCTGAGGGCTCCTGGAGTGCGAGAGGGCACAGGCCACACTGAGGGACCCCCCTGAGTGCACAAATTTCATGCACTGGGCCTCTAGTTTAGTAATAATCACCCATCCTTGTATCTCATCACACTTGATAGCTAATTATGTTCTTCATTCCCTACCTTTGATATCTAAGTTCTCAGCTTGCCTTTAGCAAGAATCCTTTTAGGTCAGTTTAGAAAGAATCCCCCTGCTTTTTAGTAATTTTCCATCCACTGACCCCCTCCTCACCCCATTACTTGGCTATAAATTCTCACTGTCCTTGCATTTGGAGATGAATCAGATCTCTCTCCCCTGTTGGAATACCCCTCTTATAGTAGGGTTGAATTAAGTCTTCCTTACCATTTTAACAAGTGTCAGGTTAATTTTTTTTAATAGTATAGTTCCCATAACTTGGAGAGGCACTATTGTACTCCTGGACCTCTCACTCAGGACTCTAATTGTGCACCTTTGAAAAGTTGGTCTTCATCCCTGAAAGATTGATTGGGATCCATTGGTGAGTCCAGTTTCTGATCCAGTCCAGTGCTCGGGATGATAGGTCATTGAACCTCGGCAAGGACAGATTCTGATTCTTAAGATTCTCTATTTTTCTTGCTACTTTTAAGAGTGTATTTTTGTGTTCATTTTTTTTAGCAGATTTGCTAATGTGTTTAGGTGTAGTTTTCTTTGTGTTTATTTTGTTGGGGGTTTGCTTGATTAATCATGAAAAAATCTTAACTGTCTTCCCTTACATATTTGCTTTTGCCTATTTTTCTATCTTGGATGCCAATTACCAAAAGTTACACATGCTAACCTTTTAATTATGCCAAGTATATTTCTTATGCTCTTTTCTAGGTTTTGCATCATTTTTCTTTACTTTTGTTATGGTCTCTATATTTTCTACTGACCTATATTCCAGTTCATTAATCATTTCATCGACTCTTTACTCTGATGTTAAACTTAACTATTGAGTTCTTAATTTTGATTATTACATTTTCTGCTTGATTTCCTTTCAGAACTGTCAAACTTAAACTTTCTGCTAAAATTTTCTACCTCAATTTCCATTTCTTGAGATTTATTTAAATTGTGTGTTTGATAATACCAATATCTGTATATCTTTAGGTATCTTTCTCACAGTTTCTATTTTCTTGAATGTTTATGCATTTGCTTTTGTGTCTTGTACGATGGATAATTTTTGGTTGAATGCTGGAGATAGTGTTTGAAAATTTATAGGAATATTTTGAGAAAATCTGTTGCTTCACAGATTTTCTTTTCTTTCTGGAAGACTTTTAGGATTGGAACATCACACCAATTCAGTTTGAAATTCAAGCTAATTTGAAGCAGGACTTCAAACTTTGTAGTGGATGATCTATTTCTAGTTAGTCCTATATATTTAAAATGAAAAGCTAAAGTTTTACGAGGTCTTCTTTACGACTGGCCCAACTCTGAAGTTTATTCCATACTAGAGGCCCAGTGCATGAAATTTATTCAGGGGTAGGGTCCCTAGGCCTGGCTGGTGATCTGGGCCGATCGGGGCCAGGCCGATCAGGGCCGGGCCAGAGAGGAGGCAACAGTTGCTGGGCCGGGCATGAAAGGAGCAGATGCTGGACACCGCCACCGTCATCATTGGCACTACGCCACTGCGTGGTTCGCCACTTCTCCCCCTTCTCTTTCCCTCACTGCTCCACCTCTGCAGTGGGCAGATGGCAGGCCAATCAGGGCCTGCTGGCCAAGGGGACAGATGGGGCACAGGAGGTTGGCTGCTGGCCCCAAGGAGGGAGCTGGCCCTCAGCCCCCTGGGAAAGAGGCCGCATCTGCTGCCAACCACTCCCGGTTCCCTGTCCCAGCCCTGGGGTTGTGGGGAGGGACCACAGGAGGTTGGCTGGCTGAGGGGAGGGATTGAGGGAGGTTGGCCAGCTGAGGGAGGTTGGCTGTGGGAGCGCACTGACCACCACAAGGAAGCTCCTGCGTTGAGCATCTGCCCCCTGGTGGTCAGTGAGCATCATAGTAACTGGTTGTTCCAGTCATTCCAGTCACTTAGGCTTTTATATGTATAGATGCTTATGAGATGGCTCACCTGCCAAGTCTCCTGAGCTGTGATTTCTGCGTGGCTTCTCATTGCCACTTAACACCTCTGCTACAAGGTTTACTCAACAGCTGGCTTTCTTCTTTTAGATTGAAATTGTTTAAAATTTAGTAAATGTCTCAAGAGAAATAATGGTCTGAATATCAGGATCATCCCTACACTTCACTTGCTTTGGAATCTTGACTCCCTTAAGATCTCAATGCTTTGGTAATTATCAAATATAATGTCATCTGTAATAATTTTATGTATATTTTCTTGGTATTCACATAGCTTTTAATGAATGATAACCAGGAGTTGTACTACATAGCACTCTTTGAATCTGGCTTTAAAATTCAGATCAAATTGTTACTCTTAAATCATTTCACTTATTTTTTATCTCAAGTATTTCGTGCATTCAAAGAATGGAAAACAATAACTAATTTGTTGACCCTATTTGTTGAGAACATTTCAGTTTCTGTTTTTGTTATCTGACACACAATCACACAATTTTTTAAAATGATTAAGCCTTTGAAGAACTGCTTTGTAAATGTTACAAAATTCAATACTACTTGCAAAACATAGAATGTTTGAATATTTAACTTTTCCCCCCTCTTCTCACTGTTCAAATATCATTTGAAAATCTTTAATCAACAATTAAAATGTTCAACCAACTTCATTCAGCCTTTCTAGATTTTGGTAAAATGCAATTATTGAAAGAAAGCTTGCAAATAGGAAGAAATTCAAATGTAACCCTGTAAACAAATAGAAATTGAATAAATTAAACAGTGGGAATTCAAAAGGTGATACTATTTAATTTTGAAATATTATAATTGTGTGTGTTGGATATTTTGACTTTGTTTGAATAATATTTTATGGAGCTCCAAATTTTAAGTGGATAAATTTATTTTTTACTCTGGAATTGAATAAAATTCAGAGGCAAAACCAAATGATATAATCATAATAAAGAAAAATCTACTTGATGAATTTTGTCTTCTAAGAGGTTGTTGAAGAAAGGTAATTTTTAAATAAGTTAAAATATAAAAACTTGAAAATATTGCTGCAAAATATTTATACATTTCACTATGAAAAAAGTTGAAGTTGAGGATATTTTCCACTCTAACTGCATACTTACTGTAATTCCTTGCTCTTCAAGTTGTTCCAGACTGAAATGTCTTTTATATCATAGTGACTTTCTTGTTCCTACTAATGCAATATTTTTAGAAAAATTGTTACAGTTTAATTTTGTTTTGGAATATTAATCTTGGATATTTGTGACCTATATATCTGTCAGTCCTCTGTCTCTTAATACCATTGTTCCTTCAATATCTTGGAGTCCTCAGGCCAATAGAACTCCTAAGAACTTGCCTTAATTTCCCAGAGGTGCTATGCAAAGTACAGATATAAGACCCCCACTGTTACCATTGCCAGAATCCGATGAAAAATAGTAATAATAACGATTAGGAAATCATGTTATTTTTTCAATGCTTACTGTGTACCAGGCACTGTGCTAAGTATTTTACAAATGAAAACTAATTTAAAACTCACAAAAATTCTGGAAGTAAGCACTGTAAACCTTACTGCACAGAGGAAGTAATTTGCCCAAAGCAATTTGGAACCATGGATATCTTACATTTCAAATTCAGATTGGTCTGGCTCCAAAGCACTTTCTCCTAATCTTATGCTACATTGCCATAGGAAAATCACAGTAGCCTTAAATCTCACACCCCAAATCCCATCCATACATCAAAGAAACAAAAGCTCCCAAGTGATTGTCCCATACATAAAACAGTGATGCTACACATGCCTGTCTCTAGCTTGATTAACTATCTTAGAAAAGGGCCATGAAATCACTTTTGCTGAGCAGGAGTACATTTTATGCTTCAATTCTTAAGTTGCAGCATTCTGATCTTAGCTTTCAACAGTCTTATTTTAGGATCTGAGCTTTTATTCCTGTGTCTTGACATGGATCAGTGTTTGACTCACATCTACTTTTTCCTAGATCATGAACCAATCTTTTAATATTTGTAGGCATTTTGTAGTAATCATGGTGGCCACCAAATCTTTAAGTACCTTATACTTTAAAGACACATTTAGTCCTTCACCCCCTTATCATCTTTTACTGTTTAATCCTTTCTACAAAGTAGGCTTTGGCAAAGGATTTGCTGGTGATCTAAACTTCCAAAGCATGGACTTGTTTCTATAAGTATGTTCCACTTGATTATGACTTCATTACCTATCATTATATCAACTCTTGCAAGGAATAAACTGAATGCAGAGGACAGTCTTCTGGGAAAATGTTTGAAACAAAACCATAAGTTACTTTAATTAATTTGACCAATTGCTTTATTATAACTTAGCACCAAGCTAGCTTCAGCACTTTAAAAATGTGATCATTGATTGCCCCATAAGATAATATTATTGTATTATCTACTGCATCACAGACACATTGAAGAAATCAATGAGTAAATTGACCCATGATATCTTAGCCAATAAAAAGAAAATATATTTATAATGTACTTGTTGGATGAATAGGTATTTTGAACACATCCAAAAAAGAACTCTCTATTTTCACACACCCAGTCTTCTATTCTATCAGTCTTCACTATCTCAAAAAATGGTACCACTACCTATCTAGCTGCTCAAGCCAAAACTTAGTTTTATGCTTGAATTTTCCCTTTTCTCTCCCTCAAACAACAAATTCTATGACTTTTCCCCCTCCTGTTTATTTCTGCTACTCTTATTCTAGTCCAGGTCTTATCATGTCTTATCAGAACTACTTCAGGACCCTTAAACTGTTTTCTCTAGTTTCATTCATGTGCACTAGTCCCAAAGCTTTCCCCAACTTAAAACAACATATGCTATTCTTCTAATATACACTTTCTAATAATTTCATATCACACTTAAAATCTAAAAGCTATTCATAACCTATAAGAGACTGCTTTATCTGTTTTCTGATTTTCTTCTTGACCTCATCTTGTACCAATCTCTCCATGTGCATCACGCTTTGAACACATTGACTTTCTCTTTTGGCGATATACTCAGCTCAATACTATCTTCAAATTTTTGCTTTGGACACATTTGGTTGGCTGGGTCCTTCTCTTTATTAAGGTATCTGCTTGAATCAATTTCTTAGAGAGAATTTCTCTGATACCCAAATTAAAATGAATATTTTCAAAGTCCTTCTGTCACATTAATCTATGGGTATTTGATATTTTTCTATTAATTTTTGCCTATTTAGTTATTGGAATTCTTCCTCTATAAGTGCTGGTACCAAATCTCTTTTTCTCAGCACAATACCAATAAAATTTTGGGGGGATAATTGAATGACTTAAGGAATCATTTATATATAAATAATTCATATATGAACAGGAAAATTATGAAATTGAGAATTAGGGAATATTAATCATAAGAAGTATTTATTATGATCCTGGCTCTAAAGGCTTGAAAAGATTTCACAGAGGTGGCAGTAAAGAGGAAAATCTTGTACTTTCTAAGTCATGGCACAAAAGAAAGGACAAGAGTTGAAAGTAAAAGCAATGAGGAGAACTGATCACCTGACTATTTCAGGGGAACTTTTGGGTCCCACATCCTGATGTCCCCGGTTCTAAGACCTAGTAGACTCTGAACCCCTGGCATCTCTCTCACTGCCTACTTCTACTGACTTGAGAATTCAGTAATAGAGTCCACCTGGAATTTAATTTCAGCTTTGCTATAAGACAGTATCTCAACATGTTTCCCCCGGCTCCCCATAGTGAAGCCCATAGACACACTAGGCCTTTATGAGCTCTGACATGGTTCTTAGGAAGCCTCACCCTTGCCTTGGCTCTGGCCCTGCTTAACTGAGAGAGGTTTGTGAGGTAACTGATCAGGAACAGGAGAAACAAAAGAAGGAGAGGAACTCTGGTGTGACCTGGTAAAGAGATTTAGAGTTGAATGTCAAAACCTGATTCTGATATGATGTCACTTCTTAAAAAAGCAATGCCCTAAGTGGAGCTTGCCTGTGAACATTCAGGGTTGACATAATGTGATTTAGGTATGCCCTTGGCAATTTTATTTAGAATGACTTGATAAAATCGTTTTTGCACAGTGAAATTATGCGAGCAATGGTGATGATAGACACCACTTAATGGCCTAACAGTAATGCTCTAATTCTGAAAGTTAACATCCTTAATAATAACCATGGTGAGATAATAATACAACTTAATGAGTGCTTATTAAATAGAAAATAGGCACATATTTTCTTATTTAATCCTATGAACAATGATAAGAACTAGATATTTTAATCCCTTTTTTCAGATAAAGGAATTGACGCTGAGTCCCAAATCTCAAAACTGGTAAGTTGAACATAGATTTGAATGTAAGTCTGTTTGACTCCATCTGTCTACATTTATATTAAATATCTGAAGAATTACTCTGTGTCATTAGCCTACAACAAATAAAGAAATTAAAAACTAGAATTTGGGGAAAGTGACTGATATGCTATGGGGAAAAAAAATGTGTGCACACCTCTTTTTCTGTATGACTCTAACTAAGAACCTGATCCAAAGAAGAATTTTGATAGAATTATTTGTCAAAATGTACCAAGTGTTTGCATATACTGTCAGGACAGTAAAAGTAGACTAGTCCTTACCAGTTGGGAGCATTTAAAGGAACTATCTTCTATTACAGGACATTTCTTTAATTCCTGTATGGAAAATACTAATTTGAGCATTAGGTTTTCTAGATTGCCAAACAAAGGAAGAGAATAGCTGGAAAGATTTTTAATATTCTGATTAAAAATCTACAGAGATGACACTTCTCAGATGCATTCAATCAACAGCAACAAATAGCAATCATATAACAAGAATTATGCTATCTTTTCCTAGAACTGGCCATTCTGTGATGCTGCAAATACTGCAATATATTAGATAGATGTAAATATGTATTACACCCAGGTAGCGGGGATGCTAATCTGTGCCCTTTGCATTAAAAGGTATCACTTTGGCCCATCTCTGAGTGCATGGAGTCACTAAGACATGTCCATCTGGAGCTCACACTCCAACTTTACTCAAGTAGTATTGTCCAAGCAAGCCCGCTAGCCTATTTATAAGTTCTGCAAGATCCTCTGCCACACCAGATTTCCTGAGGTTGATCTGAGCTGTCCGTGTTTGGGGAAAGGTGAATAGAAAGAGTTTGGACATATGGCTGGGTATCCATATGCATGTGCAAAAAGACTTCTTGCAACCTCTGGTAATGTCAGGGCTGGGAAGAAAAGGAAACTGACCCACAGGTGTACTAAATATTAGGGGTGGGCAAGAATCTGTGTGTAAATGAGCAGAGGTGGATTTATATGTATTTCTCAAGGTAATTAATAATAAAGGTGAAACTATGCTTCATAAACCTTCAAATTAGTATGCAATATCTGTTCTTAACTGGTGCTATAATATTCCCATATTTCCCCTTACCAACACCTCAAATTATATCAGTCTGATTCTATTACTAAAATAACTTTCGATGTAAAATCTGGGCTGGTTAGAGTGCAATGGCGACAAAGTAGTATTTTGCAAACATAATCCTCAAATTTGAAATTTATAAATAACTGCAGGGAACCAACCTTGAAATTTGTCACTCCTTTTTATGATTGAAAAGTTGTATGCTGGATCTAATTATGATAACATCATTTTATCTATTAACATGAAAAATTCTGCATGTCAAATAATGTGAGGATAAAAAGTATATTGATACAATAGAGGTTTATCTTAAATATAAAGTAACCCCTTTATTATGTCCCTAAAACCTCAGTGCTTAGACTATGACATCACTATCAAAATGACAAAAGCAACTTAGTCATGCTACAACCAAAAGGGAGAAAGGTTGATCCTGTTATTGAATCATAATTGATTTAAGGGCAAATTAGGCTGAACAGTCAATTCTTTCAAAAATGCTTATACCTGGAACATTTACCTTCCTTCTTAGTAATTCCTTCTCCTTTTTTATAAACAACCATTTGAATATCTCAATAAAAGCTGTGTTAAGTTTAGTTTTAAGGAAACAAAAATAAATCTAAATAATACCTTTGCTTTTTAGAACATTAAGCCCTAAATCTTATAACCCAAACAATTATTATTCTTTCTGTTTCCCAAAGGGCTATATTCAATTGCATATTTATTATTCTAGCTACTTACATTTGCATATACTTCTTAAGTTTTATCATTATGCTAGCTGAAATAAAAAATACTTTGTTTCAAACGGGGAAAACTGTGAAATTTGTTTTTCGGTTTAGTAATACACAGTCTAATACTAAGCTAATACATCTCAGTTTAAATGACAAATAATGGAATATATCATTACAATCAAAAAGTAAAATCAAGGGAAAGCATCTTTTTAAACCCTCTCTGTCAAGTGAGATATATCACTGAAGAAATGACTAATCATCAGATAGAGCTCTGCTTAGGATTCCTACTGACAGCAAATGAAATGTTAAGAAACTACCTCAAAAAGAAGAACACATTTGGGGACTAAAAATAATTTGTAAAAAGGATGCAAAAATTAAAACAAAGTACTTGCTTAAGTCAAGTACAGGATATGAATACTAGCAAGAATTTAGAAGAATATAAAGAGAAAGATAACACCTGACAAAACACTGGATCTTCAAAATCACTTAGAAGGGGCAAGAGAAATAATTAGTAGTCTAACAGTGCTAGAGAATCAAATGACAAAATTATCCATAGAAGAAGTTATTCTATAAAGGATCTCAAAACCAAGTGAAAATGCTGTAGTCATTCATATTGGCATTTGCACAGCTTTTTACTTTTATAAATTTGACTGGCTCCCTTACATTGTACTTGTACAACATGAGATAAAAATATTGAAAATTCTCTGGTGGAGGAATTGGGGTTTTGGCATACAGCTTTGTTAGGACATGTCCATCAGATTAGGAAAATCTCTTACTTCTGAGCAGAATATGGCAAGAATAGGTTATTAGTGTTGGGGAGACTTTCCAGGTGTGGGTTAGATCCTATTGGGAATTCATTCAAGATCAAGTCTTCAAGGACAAGAAAAAAAAAAAAAAGAACTAAACACTGTACCAGATTTTTAGTGCTCCATTTGAGGAGGTTTCTTAATAATTTAGATTCTTTGGCCCTACCCCAAACCTTTGAAATAAGAATTTATTAGGTATATAGACCACAAATTTGCATTTTAAATAAACACCAGGTGGTTCTGATACACTGAAATGAAAACCAAACAGTAGAGGATCTGATAAACCAGGTGGGTTACTTGAACAACACTTTGTGATGGAAGATCAAAGAGGATTGAAATATTAGAGTTAGAGAACTTAAAGGTAGAAGTGGAATAAGATATCAGCATAGGAATTGTGCTAGCTTTATTATGAGAATGGGCTTAATGTATCATATCAAGAAATCATGTAAATCATAAATTCAGGGTTTAGAAAATTAGAGTCTTCCTTGGGACAAGTTCTCCACAGGAATGAATCTCCAGTTCAAGCAGCACATGTAGGTCCAACTATCAGGAAGATTGATCATGAGGCAAACATAATAACTGAAAAACACCCCCCCCAAAAGATTTAGTGTTGGTGCAACAAAATCACAATAAAGTATTGACTGATCAACTGAAAAAAAAACCCCCACAAAAATAATGAATGAAAATTAGTTAGAGAAGATAGGCTATGTTCTGTAATAAGCAGTACCCAACTCTCAGTGGCTTAACATGATAACCTTTATGAAACATCACAATCTAATCATCTTGTGAGAAACCATCATGAGCCAAGGATCTTATTTTCATACCAAGCAGAGGTCTGCTATCACTGGCTGAGAAGAAGGAAAACTCTCCTGTCCAAGATGGACCACTGACCAAGGGCACAGTTTGCTGCCACGGAGAGACATGATAGAAATGCTAAGAAAAAAAAAAGGCCCAGGTTCAGTAGGCCTGTTAAGACTGAGCTTGAACCTGGACCAGAGAACTTTTCTGGCACCAAATTCCACTTCTGGGTATTTATCTGAAGAAATTCAGAACACTAATTCTAAAAGACATATGCATTCCTACATTTATTGTCGTATTATTTACAGTAGCTAAGATATGGAAGCAACCTAAGTGTCCATTGATAGGCAAATGGATAGTGCATATATACAACAGAATATTAATCAGCTATAAACAAGAGTGAAATCTTGCCCTGCTTAGTGTGTCTAAGTTAGTTGGGCAGCGTCCCATGCATCGAAAAGTTGATGGTTTGATTCCAGGTTAGGACACGTGTCTGGGTTTTGGGCTCAATCTCCGGTAGGGGGTGTACAGGAGGCAGCCGATTGATGATCTACTCTCACATCTTTCTCTCTTCCTTTCCTTCCTCTCCCTCTAAAAATCAATAAAAAATATACTTTTAAAAAGAATAAAATCTTGCCATTTGCAACAACATGGATGAACCTAGAAGGTATAATGCTAAGTGATGTAAGTCAGAAAGAGAAAGACAAATACCATGTAATTTCACTTATATGTGTAATCTAAGAAACAAAATAAAGGAACAAACAAAATAAACAAACGCATAGATACAGAAAACAAATTGCTGGTCGCCAGATGGGAGAGGGGTTGGGGGATGGGTGAAAAAGGTAAAATAGATTAAGAAGTACAAATTGCCAGTTATCAAAGTACTAGTAGTCATGTGGACATAGAGTGCAGCTTAGGGACTAGAGTCAACAGCGTTGTAATAACTGTGCATGTGTCAGATGGGTACTAGACTTATTGGGGTACTAGATTTATTAAGGTATACAAATGTCTAATCTCTATGTTGTACAGCTGAAAATAATGTAATATTATGTCAATTTTAATTGGAAAATAAATAAATGCAAAAAATACTCTAGTGCCAAGAAACAACGACATCAGACTGCTGCTGGGGGATGGCAATGCCATGGAAGGCAATTCTCCTCCTGCTCAGGTACAGGATAACCAACTCTTAGAGAGCCAACCCAGAACACAGCAGTTCTAGCACAACAGTAAAAATAATATAGTACATGGCCCAGCAGGGCTCCGTGGTTGAGCGTCGACCTATGGACCAGGAGGTCACAGTTCAATTACCAGTCAGGGCACATGCCCTGGTTGTGGGCTTAATCCCCAATGTGGGGCATGCAGGAGGCAGCTGATCAATGATTCTCTTTCATCATTGATGTTTCTATTTCTTTCTCTTCATCTCCCTTCCTCTTTGAAATCAATACAAGTATGTTTTTTAAAAATAATATATGGTAAGTAATTATATATTTTAACATGAGTATGAGGTTTTTAGGTTTTTGGGTGTTTTTTTTTACATTTCCCCAAATTTTATGCCCCAATCATCAATAAATCAGGACTTTCTACATGGTGGAGAGGGTTTCTGCGAAGTGGACAGTCCTGGACAAACTGCACAGTGGACACCCCTTTAGGTGTGCAAGGACTGCTGGAAACTGAGAATGGGTTGGAACACTGGGAACTTCTCCAGCGTTAAATTAATCTCACATTCTTGGTCTAAACCACACTTAGACATGGTATAGACTTTTTATATAATGGTGAATTGTTTTTGCTAATATTTTCTTAAAGGTCTTTAAATTCATATTAATGAGGAATATTGTTCTGTATTTTTTATAATTATTTCATATGATTTTTATATCTTGTTAATACTGGCCTCATAATATGAGCTGGGAAGTGAATGGATCCCAGCATCCATCCAGTCATGCAGATAACCTCTTTATTTTCCCATCCAGAATCTATCATCCTATTACAGGTTTATTTCACCAAAAAATTCTTTTTTGTCTATTCCAATTCATTGCTAAGTGTTTAGACTTTTCTCCTCATCCTGTCCCAAATGCATATCACTGTCAAATCAATCTTCGAGGCACAATTTTATAATATTACTTTTGTATTTCATGAACTCCAGATGTGCCGAATAATAGAATATAAATTGCTTAACTCACATGTAAAGTAATCCTTCCTCATCTGTAATTTTCATACAGATCTTCCAATTCCCTATCCCAGCAGCTCTCCACCCAGACCTGTCTTTAACCACTGGGGAGCATTTAAACAATACTAGTTATGTCTTACAAGACATTGTGCTGTTGCAAAAGTGTCCTCCACGTATGCTGCTAAGCAAGCTATTTCAGAGGTCACAGAACAGAAAGGTTCACAGACAAAACCCTCAAATGCCATTGTTATTAAATCGATTTTAAAGCATTCAGTGAGAAGCAAGGGGAAAGATATGTGAGAGTTAATAGATTTAAGATAGCATACAAACAAACAAACACAAGACATTGTGCTGTTGCAAAAGTGTCCTCCACGTATGCTGCTAAGCAAGCTATTTCAGAGGTCACAGAACAGAAAGGTTCACAGACAAAACCCTCAAATGCCATTGTTATTAAATCGATTTTAAAGCATTCAGTGAGAAGCAAGGGGAAAGATATGTGAGAGTTAATAGATTTAAGATAGCATACAAGCAAAAAAAAATCACTGCAGGAATCCTGAGGAATTCCGTATTCATTTGCTGTATCTCTCTCTGCCACATCAGCCCTCCCCACTGGTGGTGTGGTCATGAGGACCAGAATTAGGTTTTGCACAATCGGGTTCACAGGTGGAAGGCCTTGGTCTTGCTTTTTGAATAAACACAAGAATGATTACTCCTGGCCACGCTCTAGCTTGCAATTAGCCTACAAACTGCCGTGGATTTTACTTGTGCAGAATAAATGTCACCAAAGTGTGTCCAAATTAATACCTCATGGTTATCAAGTACCTTTTACATATGTAGTCTTGTATATATTTGTACCTATGTGTTTCATGAATATATGGTCACTCTTGGTAGTTACACTAGTACTTAATGCATCCTATATTTCTGCTTATCCTACGCTTAGCACATAAGTGAATTCTGGCTGTCTATGCAAAAAAGTTTTGTCTATGTCTCACAAACTACATATTTATCTAATAAGAGATTTGGATGATCTCAAAAGCAAATATATACCACTGATTAGGTGTCTGAAATTCACTCCAGCCCACTGAACTGGAATCTCTGTGAGAGGGATCCGGATGCTGCATTTGTAAAGCTCTCCAGATATTTCCATCATGCAGCCAGGGTTGAATCCCACCTATGCTGGTAAAAAAGCACTCATATGCACTGAGAGTTCCTACCTCTGCTTTACTGCCCATGCCATTTCATCTCATGTGTTACAGGCACCTCTCACCACCGGAGAGGTGTTCCCGAATAAGACAGCCTCGTGAGCCAGGAGGAGAGGGCTATTCCCAGCCTCGATCTGTGTCTTCTCATGTAAATGAATTTATAGGAGAGACCTTGACTGCGTAGTGTAAAGCAAATTTATTAAAGCAATTAAAGCATGCACCTTTATTGAAAAAGCAAAGGAAGCAAATCTATACATCTGGCTTAAGAAGCAAGTGCAGACTGGCTCTCAGCTAATTTGAAGAGCAGATTGGGTGGGGGTCCGGGGCCTTATATAGCCTCCTGTTTATAGGTCTCAGAATTCCTCTGCTGAATATTTTGGTGCAGATTAATTCTCAAGGTCCCTTTTTTTACTTTGTTGTGGCCTTCCCAGAATTCATGAGAGGCACCTGGCACTTTATCTTGCCAAGCCTTGAGACGGCTGGCTTCTCTGCTTAGGGAGTAAAAGTGCCCTTTTTTCCTTTCCCCTTCCCCCCTCCCTTTCTGCATTCTCTCCTTAGGAAGGTTTTTAACCATTTGCTCTGGTGTCCTTGGCTGGGAAGACAATGGCTTGTTAGTTACAAGCTGGCTGTAAATAGCCCACACTGTTTGGCCTTGTTTTAACTTTCCTGTCTCAGTTTCCCTATTCCTCCTGCCCTGGAATCCTGTAACATCCACCTGGGTTCTCCCTCTCTAGCCAAATCTTACATAAGCCCCATTCCACCCTAAAGCTCTGTCTAATCATTCCCCTATATTACAAATTCACCTTCTTAAAGGTTAACTTGCAATTGAGAATTGCCTCATCAGTTCAAAATGTTTTCTGAGTATTCACTACTATTTGCTACTTAATCTTATGCATGCTGCACTATTATTTTTACATTGTTTAATTTATTTATGAGTGTATTTTATTGGTACTGAACTCCTCATTTGTGTATATTTGCACTGGGTAATTATAAGAGTTTGGGCAGCAGTTGAGGAAGGGATGACAATAAAACAACCACAAGCAAAAATACCACATGATCTCACTCATTCATGGATAATAGAGACCATTATAAACTTTTGAACAATAATAGATACAGAGGCAGAGCTGTCTCACACAGATTGTCAAACTGCAGCGGGAAGGCTGGGGAGGGTTGGGGGGCAGGAGGGAGGGGGGTAAGAGATCAACCGAAGGACTTGTATGCATGCATATGAGCATAACCAAT
>NW_005355461.1:2440617-2488674 GCF_000412655.1 Myotis brandtii | reverse complement strand
ATTGTCAAGGGTGGGGAAAAAAAAGAACACATATGTAATACCCTTTGTAATACTTTAAGCAATAAAAAAAAGAAAAGAAAAAAAAAGAGAAAAAAAAATAAAACAACCACAAGCAACCTCAGGGGAGTTAACCTTGTGGAAATGACCTTGAGACAAGCAAGCTGACTTGACTGATGGTTTGCTAGGATAGAGAGGGAGAGATGAAGAGGTTTTAAATTTTGGAAAATGAAAATGTTTCGAATTAAAAAAATAGAGAATTTTCCTTGGCTACCTCAGTGAATCTAAAGAAGTAACCATCTTTAGTAAACTGTCTACTGTTTGGCATGTCAATATTGTTATGTAATGAAAAGTAAAGTTTTGCATTTTGTTTAAATTACCCTACATTTTTAATTCTGAGGTCATTCTGTTTGGCTAAAAAACAATTCTGAAGACATATTTATCAAATTATAGTAAATTGATTGTAGCATATACTGTCTTCATCCCAAATTCTCAGTAGTACAAGGCACTAAATTCATACAGAAAATATTACACACTAGAGCAAAAATTAAAAAGCTTTTTGAATAAAAACTATTTTAGTTGCCTGATACCAACAAGGCTACCACTCAGAAAACTTGTGTTCCTGGCTTTATTTTGCTTGTTTTGATTATAGTTTATGAGACCACTTAGTGGCCTGTTCTTGATACAAAAGGAACATTTTCTTATATTATGTGAGCTTTACAATTGTCCATTTGATATAGTTGTTTTAGTTAATTGCTAAATATGTTATCTTAAGATTTGATTGTGACAATACATTTGATTGAGCTGATTCTGTTTTACTAAATAAAGCAAAATAAATATGCAGTCTATTGTCAGGTTTATTATCTGTCTAAAGATACATACATCCTTAATGAAATTCTTGAGAAATAGAATTTTCTATTAGATTATCAGAACTGTTGATCACAATTACTGCTATTACTTTCCATATTACAGGAAGTATTAAAGAACTGCTGTCCACAAAATGTCACTAAACGGTCTTCTAATCCATCAGCAAGAGATAGGGGAATACCTGAAGGTGTGCTTGGCCTTGGTTACATATTAGGTAAGTTACTAATCATCGTGTCAATAGTTGCTATATACCATATATTGATAGAATTAAAAGTACATCTTTCATTACTGATATCCTTCATTGTAAACAATTAACCGTATTAGATTTTTTATATTTTAGATTCCTACAGCAGGTGGAACACTTTAAATTTTGCCTCTCTACTAAATTAGTATTATTATTTGATTATAAATTACTAATAGATCTAATGTTTTATCAGGACTATAACATATTATGTTCACTTCATTTTGTTTGAGCAAGACCAAATTAGCAATAAAAGTGACAGTTGTTAAATTTTAATGCCAAAATAAAGCCAATTATGTGGACCTTTAAATAAATTAGTCACCTGTGGAAGAGACAGTAGCTGGTTTCTCAGTGTTGGAAATTTGGAATTGTTACAAAGATACAACATTCCAAATTTTGTGAATTTTCAAATTAATTAATACTAATAAATATTATATTCATTCATGTATTATTTTTGATGAAGCAATATATATTGAAAACATCTTTTATGGAATTTTCACTTTCTTTATATAAATGTCATCTGTCCTGGTATGAGAAACCCTTCTAAATGAACAGATCTGCTCAGCACAAACTGATTCTGATAAAAAACAAGATTAAAGATATTAACTAAATCATCTCCTTTTTTCTGCCCAGTCTAGGACCTTTTAATCTAAAATAATTTCTAAAGCCTTGTTTCATAAAGTGATATTTCACACAGCATTATTATGGAATACATACATATTTATCACCCATTATGGGAATATTTACCCCAAATCCTCATCATTGCAGTTTTTCAGAATAAAGAAAAGCAAATGCTTTACTATTTTATATTCATCCTGAATTTATCAAAGCCAATAGTTTAGTTGCAGTGTTAATGAGGATATAATTTTACTCTTGTGGAAAAGATAAAGGAAATTATCCCCCCAAAGAAGTTATTCTAAATAAAAATTACTTTTGTTAATCTAATTACTACTCTAACCATATGGCCTAGTAGCAGTGTGCATATCAACACATGTCAAGAGGAAATAGCAAGGGAACCAACCTTGTACTGCATACTTCACAGGAGACCATCAAGAAAATGAAAAGACAATCCACACAATGGAAGAAAATATTTGCAAATCATGTATCTTGATAGGGGATTTGTATCCAAAATATCTAAAGAACATTTATAGCACAATAATAAAAAGACAAATAGCCAAATTAAAAATGGATGAAGTATTTGAATAGATATTTCTCTAAAGAAGATATGCAAATTGCAAGCCATGAAAAGATGCTCAACTACATTAGTCATTAGAAAATGCAAATCAAACCCACAATGGCATGCTATGCTACACCCACTCAGACAAGTAAAATAAGAGCTAAAAATAAATTTAGCAAGGATGTCGACAAATTGAAACCCATATACATTATTGGTGGCATTGGTAAAATGGGGAAGACAGTTTGAAAAATATTTTGGCAGTTCCTCAAAATGCTAGCTAAATGTAGTTACTACATGACCCTGGAATTCCACTCATGAGTATATATCCAAGAGAATAGAAAACATGTGTTCACACCAAAACTTGTATATGAATGTTCATAGCATCCTTATTCATAATAGCTCCAAAGTGAAAACAACTAAAATGTCTATCAACTGATGCTTAGATAAACAAAACATGGTATATTTGTACGGTGAAATATTATTCAGCCATTTAAAGGAATAAAATACTGATACATGCTACAACACGAATGAACCTTGAAACCTCATTCTTTTTTTAAAAAATTATTTTGTTATTATTATTTATTATTATTAATTTTTATTCCTCATTCAAGGATATTTTTCTATTGATTTTAGATAGAATAGAAAGGAAGAAAAGAGAAAGGGAGGGAGGGAGGGAAAGAGAGAAACATCCATGTGAGAGAGAGATATCAGATTGGTTACCCCAACCGGGGCCAGGGATTGAACCTACAACCCAGGTATGTGCCCTTGCCTGGGAATTGAACCCAAGATCCTTTAGTGTGCAGACCAATGCTTAACCAATTGAGCTGGTTTTTTTTCCTTCTCAGCTACTGAACATTTTATTTCCATGTAGTCTTTTCATTGTAAGGTTTAAGTTCTGCCATGGACTGTTTCTCTTTTCTATACTTTTTTATAAGTGAAAGGTAAAGTGGAATTTTATAATTCTTTATATCTGGAAAAAAAAACCCAGTTTCTTCCTTAAGCAAGCACATATAATTAGGTTGTAAATTAATGTTGGGACCTTAATATATGAATGAGTGTTCTTTTTTTTTTTTTTAATTCTCACCCGATGATATTTTTCCATTGATTTTTAGAGAGAGTGGAAGGGAGAGGGAGAGAGAGAGAAACATCCATGTGAGAAAGACACATCGATTGGTTGCCTCCCCTCCGCACCCAACTGGGATAGAGTCTGCAACCAAGTTACATTCCATTGATCAGATTTGAACGTGGGACCCTTCAGTCTGAGGGCTGACACTCTATCCACTGAGCCAAATCAGCCAGGCCTTGAAACCTCATTCTGGTGAAAAAATCCAGGCACAAAAGGCCACATATATCATGATTCGATTTATATAACATTTCCAGAATAGGCAAATCTATAGAGTAGGACTGGAGTAGGGAAAGGAAAGTGAGTGCTAATGAGCATGGGGCTTCAGTTTGGGTGATGAAATGTTCTAAAATTAGATAGAAGTGATAATTACACAACTCTGTGAGTATAATTAAAAAAAACCTAAGTTATGCATTTTAAAGGATGAATTTTATGATATGTGAATTATATCTCAATAAAGCTGTTATTTTAAAACAAAGATGCGGAGGCTTAAAACACATTTTTTGAAGCCACCTGAATCTGAGTCGGGACTTTGGCCAGGTCTGGTGAGAATGGTTTGCCAGACCTACTAGTATGATGTCTGGACTTCAGCTGAGACTCCCAGTGGGCTGGGGATGACTCTATGGCTGGGGACTAGAATCGCCAGAAGCATCTGCACTGAGTTGGTCAGTGGATGCTGACTGTCTTCTGCGCCTTAGCTGAGACTCTTAGTAGCACTTATTCATTGCTTCTCGATGTGCCCTGGCATCTCACCAGGCATGGTGGCCATCAGGTCATCAGACTTCAGGGCTCCACAGGCAAGTGTCTCAGCAAACAAGGCAAACATTATGCTGCCTTTTCTGAGATAGTATTATAATTCGTGCCACACTCTTCTGCCTCGTTCTACTGGTTTCCAAGAGAGTCAAAAGCCCACTAAGGCTCCAGGGGAAGAGACAGAGAACTTACCTCTCAATGGGTGTCAAAGAATTTGTGGCTCTGTGAATTTTTAAATTGTGGCAAAAGATACACAACAGGAAACTTACCATCTTAACTATTTTAAGTGGACAGTTCAGTAGTGCTAAGAACATCCACATGTTCACACAACCTATCTCCTGAACTCTTTCTATCTTGCAAAACTAAATAATAATAATAATGATAATAATAAAAATTAAGCCCTAGCCGGGTTGGCTCAGTGGATAGAGCATTGGCCTGCAAACCAAAGTGTCCCAGGTTCCATTCTCGTCAAGGGGATGTACCTTGGTTGCAGACTCCTCCCTGGCCTGGGCCCTGGTCGGGGCTTGTACAAGGAGGCAACCAACTGATGTGTCTCTCTCACATCGATGTTTCTCTCTGTCTTTCCCTCTCTCTTCTACTCTCCCTAAAAGTCTATGGAAAAATATCCTCTGGTAAGGATTAACCAAAAAAAAATTTTTTTTTAATCAATATCTATTAAACAACAATTTTCCATTCTAACCTCTCTCTTCTACTCTCCCTAAAAGTCTATGGAAAAAATATCCTCTGGTAAGGATTAACCAAAAAAAATTTTTTTTAATCAATACCTATTAAACAACAATTTTCCATTCTAGCTCCCAGTAAACAGCATTCAACTTTCTGTCTCTGAATTTTCCTACTCTAAGTACCTCATATAAATGGACTCAAACAGTATTTGTCCTTTTGTGACTGGTTTATTTCACTTAACATAATGTCTTCAAGGTGTATCCATGTTATAATATGTGTCAGAATGTCTTTATTTTTAAAGCTGAATAATATTGCATTGTATATATATATCCTCCACATGTCGGTTGGTTATCCATTCATCTGTTGACGGGTTGCTTCCCATCAACACTTGGGTTGCTTTCACCTTTTGGCTATTGTGAATAATGTTGCTATGAACATGGGCATACACAGATTTCAAATTCCTACTTTCAATTTTTGGTTTTATATACCTAAAAGTGGAATTACTGCATCATATAGTATTCTATGTTTAATTTCTTGAAAAACTGCTCTATTGTTTTCAATAGCAGCTATACCATTTTACATTCCTACCAACAGTGTACAAGGGTTCGCACTTTAAATCCTGACCAACACTTATTTTTTTGTTTTGCTTGTTTTTAATTATAGTAGCCATCCTAATAGGTGTGTGATGGTTTGACTATGTTTTTAAATACCATTTGAACTTATAGATACAAGGGGAAAATGCTACCAATTAAATTGCTTTCTTGTCTAATCAAAATGGTTTGATGCATTAAATTTAAGCTGGCCTTGTGACATACCTTAGCTGACTGGTAGTATACAAGGAGAGGAACATTATGGGACTTCAGAGTGGAGTCTCAATAGGCATTGAAGTTGCTTTTATGATCCCCTTGGAAATTTGCCCTGGGACTCCCAAGTAAAGATCCTGCCATAATATGAGAGTCCATGGGAAGAGATTCAAGGTATTCCCGCTCACAGTGAGCACCAACTGCCAGACACATGAGTGCGTGAGTCCGTGCAGTCTCGTTCTGAGATGCTAATTGTCTACAACAACATCAGTGGACCCAGAGGAAAACAATCCCAGTAATCCCAGACAAAATTACTGTCCAGAATTGTAAGCAAATAGTGAGTTTTTGCTTTAAGCAGGCAAGTTTGGATGGTTTGCTGTGCCACAGCAGATAACTGACACTGTCCCGTCAGTGGTGGGTTGGAGCTGCTCTTACCAGCCCTCAAAAGGCAAGTGCATGCAGCTCTTCTCAGCTCCACATACTCCACATTTAGTGATGTCGTGTTGCTAGCATGAAATTGGCCATGCTGTGAGTATTACACATTTATATGTGGAAATCAGCAAACAAACTGGAGTCTTTTCTATTTGCTCTTGTTCTGTGAAAGAGAGCTATTTAAACATATTTAATACACCACTAGACACATAGTCATTCAGATGCTGAGAGGATAACAGCTATCTAGTGACAAAGGAACAGACTTGAAAAACCCTGTGAGAGCTGTTGACGGACGCAACTGCTGGAAATCACTGGAGCTGCTGGTCCTGGCTCTTGAAGTGTCTAGAGGTGCAACTACTGTTTGGAGTGGTACTGCCAACAGATATTGACACAGGCAGCTGGTACCACAGCTCATTGTATGCTAGTGTGAAATGGGACAACTAGAGAGTGAATGTGACAGTATCTGTCAGATCTGAAAACTGCTGAAGGTATCCGCCAGAGGACTACCTGCCCTGACATAGGGCAGCTATATTGCACACGATATAGGATATGAGATAAGATATAGGCTGAGCTTCTGTAACAAAGAGAGTCCAAAAGTGATGATGTCTCAAGTAGCACTGAAGTTTATTTCTCTTTCTCTTCATGGTCTGAGAAGAGGTGGACAAACACATTGTGGGCAGATGGCTCTGTTTCGTGAGGTCTTCTAGGTTCCCGTTTACTTTCTAATGCACTGCCTGCCTCATCAGCATCACAGCTGATATCTAGTCTGTGGAGAAGCTGATGAGAATAAGCAGGATACGTAATTTGTTTCCATGGAAATGATGCAGAAGTTACACATATCACTTGTGCTCACGTGTCACTGGTAAAAATTTAGTCACTTAATTCACTCAGGGATATGGGACAATTTGTGTCTAACTGAGAAGCTATGTGCCCAACTGAAACTCAGAGATGAATGTCCATTACTAAAAGTGGAGGAGAAGAAAGATGCTGGGAAATGCTTACCAGTCGTTGCTACACCAAAACCGACTATTTCGAGAATCATACATCCATCTAACACAGGCGATTCGAATCCTATCATTTAGCTGATACTATCTATGTACTCAGATCATAGAGAAGGAAGACTCAGTAACTACCTTCAAAGTTTTCACAGTGTAAGACACATCTAAATAGAGGGAATGTAATACTCGTGAGGTTATAAAAATACCGACAAAATATCATGGTATCACAGAAAAAAACCAAATAACTGCCTGAGGGGGTTATGAAAGATTTTTATTGAGTTGGAATTCTTTTAGGTGATAAACATGCTTTCATTCTTTATTACGATGTGCTAAGATGAAGAGGAAGAAATAAAAATAAAGTGGGAAAAGGAATAACAGAAAAAAAAATCTTCTAAAGCAGGCTTTGAAAATATCTTGACTTTAAAAATGGATAGATAACTACTTCCAAAATTTGTTAGGAAAATGGCATTTGGATGGGAAGCAAAGACATCCTTGAAATTCTTCTCTCATATTAGTGACAATCTTAAGTTACTAGATAGTGGGAAATGCCATCTTTATCTCAGACAAAGGTCATCTTTTAGGATTTACATGTCCAAGTTCCAACCATACTGTCACTGAAAGTCCTTTGTGCAGCTATGATCAGCAATGAGAGCACGCACTGATGTGTGTGCTATGGACTCATGAGACCAAGTCAAAGGCCAGGTCTCACTGATAGGTAGCTACTCATGTTTCAAAGCTTAGAAATTATAATTCTTTCCATTCTTGGTGGGGGAGGAATGATCATAAGTTATCTTTCTTCTGTACTAAGGTGGGTGAGACCTCTTAAAATTTTTTTTAAATTGAATTTATTGGGGTGACATTGGTTAATAAAATTATATAGGTTTCAGGTGTGTAATTCTATAAAACATAATCTGTATATTGTATTGTGTGTTCACCAACCCAAGTCAAGTCTCCTTCCATCTCTTTTTATCCTCCCTTTACCCTCTTCTATCTCCTCCCAACCCCGTTTCCCACTGGTAATCACCATACTGTTGTCTGTGTCTAGGAGTTTTGTTTTGTTTTTGTTTAATCCCTTCACCTTTTTTTACCCAGCCTCCCAAACCCCTCCCCTCTGACAGCTGTCAGTCTGTATTGAGTTGGAATTTAAATAGGGTCTTGAAGAAAAACTAGGCATTCACAAAATAGAACAAGAAAGGCATTATAAACAGAGCAAGTTCATTGACATCCATAGTATGTTCTAGATTAATTGAATTTATAATGAAACCTAAGGAAATTGGAAGCTCAGAAACCCAGCCCTTGGAATTGTGGACGAAAATGAATTTTGAAGAAAAGAGAAGGGTACCATAAATTTATTTTTAAAATTGCTTAGTGTAAAATGTATAAAACATGATTTTATTTATGAAGTTAATTTAAAATTTCACTTAAAATGTTAGCCATAAATTGTGACTGTCTAAATTTTAAATGTGGGCTGGTGTGAGAATCAAGCTATTATCTCCTAAAGCTTCTCTAGATGTTGCTACCTGGACACACATTCCACCCATTGTTCCCTTGATATCAGTCTGTTAATAGTCTCTCCCAGACATTTTCTGAAACAATACTCTATGGCTCTAAAGCAAGCCTTTGCTTTAAGTCTTAATCTCTTCTATAAATGTAAAGACATTATACCAGCGGTTCTCAACCTGTGGGTCGCGACCTCTTTGGGGGTCGAACCACCCTTTCACGGAAAACATATATAATTACATATTGTTTTTGTGATTAATCACTATGCTTTAATTATGTTCAATTTGTAACAATGAAAATACATCCTGCATATCAGATATTTACATTACGATTCATAACAGTAGCAAAATTACAGTTATGAAGTAGCAAGGAAAATAATTTTATGGTTGGGGGTCACCACAACATGAGGAACTGTATTAAAGGGTCGTGGCATTAGGAAGGTTGAGAACCATTGCATTATACCCTTTCAATTTAATGACAAATTTTTATATTGCATTTTTAAATTCATATCACTGGGGTTCTTTTTTTATTCCAACAGCTATTTCCAGAATTCAGTTATGTCATTTTCTTTTTGACCAGATGATTTAAAGAAAATAGCATTCTATAGACTGACTGAAAGTAAAGAATTCTTTGTGGTTAGACATATTAGAGAAAACAAATATTGATCTAGAAATAAACAATTTTGTGTATTTTATTGAAGTACTCAAAGCTCTAAAATAATATGAGAGAAGCATATCCAAATTCATTCCCTTATTTATGTTTCTAATCAGCTTTCTGATTGAATTCACTACCCACCCCACCCACTTTTGTTAAAATGATTTTTGTAGATATAATTAATGTAGCAGCACATTCCTGAATTCTTGACAAAATTTTTCTTATAAAGGAACCAAATGTCAATTGTATTGTGAACCATGTTTGATAAAGTAGCGTTTCCTGTCATTTAACCGAAGACAATGGAACTAGTAGAAAATTCATGCTTTTAAAGCCCTAATTACCTTGTGCTATAATAACCTGGGAGCTAGGACTCTCAGGCAATGCAATTTCTCCACATAGTTCTGGCACAATAATTTCTGTACTTCTGGTAGAAAAGGAAGGAGGTAACTGACAGGTTTCTACTGGGGGGGTGCATGTTTGGAAATGGTGGATAGGATTGGGTTGGCTCTCCAATTACACAGTAGAATAAAGATTCAATATGCCTAATGAAGTGAAAGAGAACCACTGAAAAATTGCCTTGATGTTCTAAAATTATTTTCAATAATGATTATTATCACATTATGGAATTTGGGAGAAAGCCAGATTCTATATTGCTTCAACTTTCTGCATTCTTTAAAAATCTTGACAAAAATTTTTGTAATTCATTAATCACTGGAAATGATTATGAAAATAAATTAGGATGAAAGTAACTGAGAGATGTGAAAGAAAAATATACTTTTTATTTACATTCAATTAATAGTTATTATATTATAAATAGTGGAGCATTTAAAAATAATTTTGTAGGAACACTCAGTGACTTCTTCACACTCATCTTAATAAGGATTCATAGAGGTATCAACCAGGATAGAGTGGGTTATACTACGAAAACCAACTAGAAAACTCTCAGTGGTTTGAAATAGCAAATCTTATTTCTGTGGGTTGGCAAGGTTGTGGAGGCATCAACTTGACAAAAGCTTCCATGACTACAAAAGGATATGGCATATTAGTACTGTGTTCTGGTAATTAATACCTCTGTCTGAAAGTGATACATAGCACTTCCATTTATGTTTTATTGGCCAAAGCAAGCCACAAGACAACATCTGACTTCAAGTGGCAGCTAAGTTCAATCCTACTATGTGTTGGTAGGATTCAGATTACTATTGTGGAGGAAAAAGGGGCCACATACTAAGCCTGACAAGTTCAGGGGAGGCCTGCATGGAGGCCTTACCAACTCAGAGACCTCAAGTAAACACATAGGATAGTTTGAAATTAAAACTTTCTAAGTAAAAGCCAGTTACAGCAAGTAGTCATGTCCTAAGCCAGTATCTTTCTTGACAATGGTCAATCTTTACCTTAATTGAGCTTGTCTCTCATATTTTTGTATCTAAGTCCTATGCATGTTCTTTTCTAAAAAGTCACAGAATCTTAAGGTTGGAAAAAATTTAGCCTGATTTCTCACCCATGACACATACCTCTCTACCGCCATCACCCATCCCTCCAAGTCAGCTAATCCTCCACCTTGAGTACCTCCAATGATATTACTTATAAGCTCTAAAGCATTGACATTTTTATTAAGCCATAATTCTCTTCCTATTATTGCTACCATTTAATTCCATAGCAATGTGAATAAGTTCATTCCCTATGCCATAAGCATTCCAATATTTGAAAATAGCTATCATGAAAACACTACTTATCCCTATAAGTCTTCTTTTTCTTCCATTTTCCATGTTTCTATTCCTTCAGGATATACTAGCATATCTCTATGTAGAACCTCCATATCCCTCAGAACCTAGTACTTATAAGCTCTAAAGCATTGACATTTTTATTAAGCCATAATTCTCTTCCTATTATTGCTACCATTTAATTCCATAGCAATGTGAATAAGTTCATTCCCTATGCCATAAGCATTCCAATATTTGAAAATAGCTATCATGAAAACACTACTTATCCCTATAAGTCTTCTTTTTCTTCCATTTGCCATGTTTATATTCCTTCAGGATATACTAGCATTTCTCTATGTAGTACCACCATATCCCTCAGAACCTAACAGAATACATATAGGTGTATCATGGATTCTTAACCATCTTCTCAGAATCCAGTTCTTAAGTGTGGCATTCACCATTCAGCTCAGGATTCCAGTTGTGATCTAAGTAATAAGGGGTCTATCTGATTTAGGAATGACTATTACAGGGATATTACCCTTCTATTGAGGTATCCTAAGAATAAAGACTTACTTTTTGGCAGACTTTACCTATTTTCTCTTTCCCATTGTGAAACCTAGCCCACATTTCCTCTTATACCTTCCATTGTCACATTTTCTTGATGCTGCAGATCATGTGTGTGTGTGTGTATGTGTGTATGTGTATGTGTGTGTGTGTGTGTGTGTGTGTGTGTCTGTGTACACACATATAACAATTATATATGTATACGGTAAATATATTTCTGTTATCTATCCTCTCTTTTATATTTGCGACAAACTTGATAACAGACCTAGCAAGATGAATAATACAGAAGAATTCAATGGCTCTTCACTTTGAATGTGGGTGTCTGCATTTGAATGAAGGTTCTACCCACACCCCACCTGCCCTTCATTTTTATAGCTGTGGACATTTTTTAGTTGACTTCTGGTACAACTTGAAGAAACCCTGACTCTTACTCATGTAAGAATCTTAAGAGATTTGATTGGACATGTGGGCTTTCATATTATTCACTCAGATTTATAAGCAAGAATATTAGAATGTCTTCCTAGCTGGTTTTGCTCAGTGGATAGAGTGTCAGCCTGCGGACTGAAGGGTCCCAGGTTCAACTCTGGACAAGGGCACATGCCAGGGTTGCAGGCTCGATCCCCAGTAAGGAGTGTGCAGGAGGCAGCCACTCAATAATTCTCTCTCATCATTGATGTTTCTATCTCTCTCTCCCTCTCCCTTCCTCTCTGAAATCAATATATATAATATTAGAATGTCTTCACTTCTCCAGAGCTTCCTTCTTCCCTTTTCTATCACCATGGCAATGAGAGTAATCATAGGGGCAATAGACAGTTTTCTGATGTTATCTTGTCCAGGGGCCTTGGTTCCCTCTGTGATTTGCTAACGTTTTTACCAACAAGAATAAGTTATGCTTTATGCTTTCAGGAAGCAAATTTTCTTAAATTGATTTAATGTTAGCACTAGTTCCTTTGAGAGAGTTCAGAAAAGAATTCTGGAAATAATACTGTTATTCTGTAGCATTAAATGAATTGGATTCAAATAAAAGCATAAGGCAAATTTCTATGCAAATTTATGTCTATTTAAGTGTCATTGCAAAGTGAAGAATTTTGGTAGATAGGAGCAAATTATTCACTGGAAAGTGTTTGTGCTATATGATTTAATAAATTATTTATTATAAATATCTGTCCTTTTGGTGTCTCTTAGAATTAGTCCTCAATAGGAAAATTAGGACAAAATTGGGACATAGGAGCCAGACCTTTGGAACCAGAAACTGAGCAGAAAATTAGGAATAAGATTCATGCTGGGGCATAAATAAGGGTATAGAAATCTAGACAAGTTGAAGTGGAAAGAGAAACGTTGTGAAAGCATGAGAAATTATGGACTTTTAGGCCACAAGTACAGATTGAGTTGACCCAAGAATTAAATGACATTCATTAAAAAGATGGGTTTAGATTCAAGGTCTCAAAAATTAGACTAGATTATATGCAGTTGTAGAAAAGATAGATAGATAGATAGATAGATAGATAGATAGATAGATAGAGGATAGATAGACAAAGATAAATTAAATGAAATTAAGTTAAATTAAATTGTATTATGTTCAGTTAAGAAAAGCACCCACGGGCCCAGACAGAATTCTTTTGGACTCCTATAGCTGCTCTGTATTTCATTTGAGGCACTATTGATACCCTCCCTCTCCCTACCCCCTCACCACTATGCATGTACTTGTTTATACATGATATAAACATACACACAAACCTTATCTAGAGATACCAAGTAGATCTTCATACCAGTCTGCGCCCTTTCTGTCCTTCCTACTAGATTGCAAGCTTTTTGAAAGAAGAGATTGTGTCGTTTTGCTCATACTGAATCCTCAGTGCCTAGTGCAATGTCTTACATGAAGCATTTCTGTTTCCCATCTGTGCAGTGTCATATCTCTGACAGACTTCTGTCTACTATAAACGTCATTCCAGGAGCAACCCTCCAGAAGCCACCTTTTCAAAAGCTGCCACAGCCTTGGGGTAGAATGGACAACAGCACAAAGTCCACTGCCCACTCATCCTCCACCATGCCTGTTATCACTGTTGACCTTAGTCATCACCAGAAGTTTATACCTCCCTGGTCACTCATCATGACTTAGACATTTTTAAAATCCAGGTTACCGTGCTCTCTGAAAGTAGAGTGTTCTTAGGAAACCTTTCATAAGCCAAAATGGTGTAAAGTGACAAAGCAATTACCTTAAGATACATATGTTTTAAAAATTTATATTTACTGTTGAAAGTGTTTTAGATGCCCCCTTTGTTTCCCATTGACCTCACCGCATTATTGTCTGTGTCTGGGTTATGTATATGTGCATGTAAGTTCATTGGTTAATCTCTTCCCTTTGCTAACAGATGCAGAAAATCACTCCACATAAAGCACAGATGCTCAAGGCAGGCACAGTGCACAGCTGTGGCGGGTTGATGCTGAGATGCTGAGTGTGTTTCTGAGGAAGGAGCCTGGGACCCCTCTCGCTGCCGGGGTGCGAGCTGCCTCTGTAACAGCTCAGTGCAAAACAAAAGCCGAACATTATCTTTGCTGTTTGCCTTTTTTCTCCCCATAAAAGTGAAAATCCTCTTCAGGTTTCTTTCAGTAGCAAAAACAGATATGAACACAGGTTTTTCATAAATGTGAAGTGGCATAACATAAACTTTCAAAAAGCAGGGGTGCCTGTGCTGCCACACATGCCTTCTAGCCTTCTGATTGCACGCTTCTGCCACGTTCTGTTCCATTCAGCAAAATGGAAATGTCCTTGTCCTCATGTACTTCCCCTAAAGAGACTGCTTTCCTTGCAGCTTTCTCAGACACTGTTTTATTCTACCCCACCGGATGTCTCTCAAGGCCAGAAAGTAGACGGGGATATTCTTGTGAACTGTTGCCACTTCAGACTATCACTCCCACCATCTGCCAAGCTCTTCTTGGAGACACTCAACTCTCAGGAAGGGCCTGGCCCACACCTTGGTTCTTGAAACTTGAAGTTTCTGTGAGTCTTTTCCCACTAGGAATATATCTCCTATTTTGGGATCCATCTTCAGATTTATATTTCATTAGGGGATTATTTAAATGTTTAATCACAAGTTTTGTTCCCACTTGACATCAGTCCACATCCAACTCTGATTTTGCTTGCACGTCTATGCTTTTACTCTCCCATGCCCACCTTTCCCCCAGCAATTAATTGCTGTGGTTGGTAGCCTTGGTTAATTGTTTCTATTTCTTTTTCCATAGTAACAACCCAATCATTGCCACAGTCAGTGTGTATAATGATTGTTTCATTTAGAAGCAATTTTCTAGTTTGGATAAAAGAGCTGACAATTACATTTACTGAAATACATTTCTCATGTGCTATCCAAGCTAATTAAAGCACCCAAAGTCTTATTGATTGTATTTATTATAACAGTCTGCATTTATTTGAGATGGTTCAAATGGGCACTATTGATTCAAAGAATGATTCAACCCAAAGTTTTCATATATATATAAAACAACATATTCATTAATCAAACTTTATCATATTTTCTTTCATCCCCTATTTGTTGGTCAGATTCAAAAGGATTTCATTCATTATAATAAACACCAATTTTTGCTGTAAAATATTTTGTCCTATAAATTTAGAAAGTGTTGAGATTGGGCTAAGTCAATCTTAACCTTTTAAGCTATAGAAGAATTTTTTTTTTACTATTTTGTTTAAATATAACCATGAAACATAGTAGTCATAGAGCAGGGCTTAATGCCTTGAAAAAAATATTTACTCAGTAATTGTTGTAATTTAAGTGTTATGGAGTATAGACTCTCTTACCAAGAATAGTAGATGACAGAGGAATCCTTTCTCCATTTCTTTTCTTCATCCAAATTCCACACGTTCTGTGTTTCAAATTGTTACTAGTGTTATTTTCTTCCTTTTTTTTTAACACCCAACCTTCTTTTTTTGCATTAAGAAATAGTACAGCTCTAACCGGTTTGGCTCAGTGGATAGAGCGTCGACCTGCGGACTGTAAGGTCTCAGGTTCGATTCCAGTCAAGGGCATGTACCTTGGTTGCGGGCACATCCCCAGTAGGAGGTGTGCAGGAGGCAGCTGATTGACTTTTTAATTAGCATAATTATTTGGAGATTCATTCAAATTGTATATTTTGTAGGAAAGTGTATAACTACTTTGCTGTTTGTTGTTGTTAATCCTCACCCAAGGATATTGTTTCCATTGATTTTTAGAGATAATGGGAGGGGGATGGGGAGAGAGACATCAATATGAGAGAGACACATATTGGCTGCCTCCCACACCAGGGCTGAGGATCAAACCTGCAACCCAGGTACGTGCCCTTGACTAGGAATCAAATCTGAGACCCTTCAGTGTTAGAACTGATGCTCTATCTACTGAGCAATACTAGCCAGGGCAACTGCCACTTTTTAAAAAAATATAGTTTATTTATTTTTTACAGAGAAGAAGGGAGAGGGATAGAGAATTAGGAACACTGATGAGAGAGAAACATCAATTCAGCTGCCTCCAACACATCCCCCTACTGGGGATGTGCCTGCAACCAAGGTACATGCCCTTGACTGGAATCGAACCTGGGACCCTTTGGTCTAAAGGCCAACACTCTAACCACCAAGCCAAACTGGTCAGGGCGCAATTGCCAGTTTTTATTGCTGACTGCTATTCCATGGTATGGCTGTTTCACAGTTTGCCTAGTCATTCACCAAGTAAGGATATTTGGAATATTTCCATTTAGGGACTGTTATGAACAAAGCTTCTCCCAACATTTATTTATAGATTGTTGTGTCAATGTGTTTTCATTCCTCCATTGCATGTTTACATTTTTAAGAAACTACCAAATTGTTTTCCAGGATAGCTGTCCCATGTTTACACGTCCTACCAGTTTCATCACATTCTCACCAGCATTTGCTGGCATCACTCTCTTTTACTAGTTATTCTGATAGGTATGTAGTGATATCCAACTACGATTTAATTTTTATTACCCTAATGGCTGGAGATGTGGAATACCTCTACTTGTTTGTCATCTGTACATCCTCTTCGGTGAAATGTCCTTTCATGTTTTTGCGTATTTTCTAATTGAATTGCTTTTTAAAATGTTTTCTACTGTTGAGTTGTTGTTGTTGTTTTATTGCATTTTAAAACACTTTGAGTGTACATTGCCTCATCAAACAGACTTGACTTTGATCAATTAGTCCTTTTATATCTGGGATAAAGCCTTTAATTTTGAGAAGATTTGTTTTTATTTACTGTCTTCTTTTTCTCAACTTTGATACAATTGACATTTTGAGCCAGATGTTTCTTTGCAGTGGGAGCCTACCCTGTGCATTTTAGGATGTTTAACAGCATCCCTGTCCTCTAACCACTAGACTCTGATAGCGTCTCCCCAATTGTGACAAGCAAATATTATCTCCAGACATTGTTAAGTGCCCTCTGTGGGGCCAAGGTGCCTCTTTGTTGTTCTTTTAGTAGTTCTTTTAGTATTCCAGAGTAGACATTGGTTGTATATATGACTTGTAAATATATTCTGCTGGTCTGTAGCTTCTCTTTGTCCTTTGAACAGGGTCTTTCAGTGAGCAAAAATATTTTTTAAGTCCAATTTATCAAATTTTCTTAATATGGATTATGCTTTTTGGTATCAAGGACTCTGTCTAGCCATAGATTCTGAAGAATTCACCTATGGTGATTTTTAAAAACTTTACAGTTTTATCAAGACATGAGGTCAGAGGGGGCATGGAGTGAGGAAGGTGATGATTATGCTTAGAGACTGTTATAAGGACTTGAACTTGTCCTCTGAGCTACAAAGTCATTCAACAAAATCATGCAGAAGATTGACATGATCTGACTTGAATTTTAAAAGGATCACTGTTATGAATATCTATGATATGACATCACATATAGCTTTGATATGAGATTGCTCTATTTATTAGTTCACTGAAAACCGGTTGGCATATGAATACAAAAAATATGAATCTGGCAGTCACACATTAATTGACTACTGTTGACAGCTAAATTGGATAATTTTTAGTCCCAATATAGAAATTTTGGCTTCAGGTTTTGTGGATTAGACACACTTTAATTAACTTAATTTTGCTGCTCCAATCCTCTACGTTACTTTTCACACTCACTGTCTGAGTTCATTGTTTCCCAAATTCACTAAAATAGACTCTAGGTCAAGTAAGAAGCTATAAAAATGCAAATTTATGTGTAAAAGTAAGTCTTTTTCTAGATTTCAGAGATATATTCCATAAACATAACTAAAGAATATTTATTACAAATCAGAAAATTTTCAGTGATTATCTCATAAAATCTTTATTGCTGAATTATGTCAAAGTACAATAAAAAACTCAGTGATACAATGTTCAAGATAATAAAGCTAAATGAAGAAAAATTGTGTATTAAGTACTAGAAAATGCTGCATCATTTTAATTTGCATTTACAACCTTGGACAATGACCTCTCCTTGAACATGGACCATATTCAAACAGCAAAGTTCTACTAAAATCAGTGCAATGACCTACCTCTAACTTGTGAAGCAGCAAGACAAATGGCATATTTTATCTCTATATTCAATTATCTGTGCCTAAAAATAAAATAAAATGCTGAGCTTACATTTGGCCAATATGATCCTCAATAATGCATTTTGCACAACTCCATATTAAGACATTTTTCTCAAATTTCTTGCTTGAAACCAAAGGGTTGTCAGAAAGAGGCTTTAATTATAGGAAAAGAAGGAAAGAGACTTTTAATAAGAAATTATAAATCAAGATAACATTTGAAAGTTGAGACTCAAACAAAATAGATGCTCAGAAATTCACCTCAGCATGATTTTAATTCATTTCCCCAAGATTCAGGCAAACATTAGTAGCAGGATATTATATTACAACAATAATTTTGTATTACATATTTCCCCATTCCCGTATTCTGAGACCTTTTATAATTCCTTGCCTTAGAGAATATTGCTGTTAGCCCCACAGAAATTACTTCAAACTTTCATGTTACACAAACTTTCATTTTGCACAGTCTTTCATTTTCAAATTTTTATCAACTTCCATTTCTAGATGTTTTCCTAGAGCTATGCTATGCTAGGCGGCCCGAGGGAAGACAGAGGGCAGGCAGAGTGCACTGGAGAAGCAGACAGGTTGAGAGGTGAGGTTCATCTGGCCTGGATGGTATAGGTCTGTCAGGCCCCTGTCAGGATTAGCCCCTGTAAGAGTGATTTGGCCTCAAGGACAAGGCAGTACAGTACACCAGGGAACCTAGGCATTGGTTTGGAGTTCCCAAAGTCACTAAAGATCGGGGTGCTTCTAGTGATGTCCAGAAAAAGCAGATGCACTGCACTGGCCATTCTGGGCAACTGAGCCTCACTAGAGGAGTGTCTTCCATACCTTGGTGACTTTTATACAATCCTAGGGTAGCAGGAACCCCAATATTGACTGAAGTTGAATAGCCATTGATTTTACATAACTTCCGATTCCTGTCAAGTAAGTGAACTGGCTTGGGCGGTCCTTCTCAAAATCAACTCTGAAAAACTTTTGATTTTACATAACTTCCGATTCCTGTCAAGTAAGTGGACTGGCTTGGGCAGTCCTTCCCAAAATCAACTCTGAAAAACCCGGAAAGGAGAGTGCAGTGTGCATTTCAGTAACTACTACTGCTAACCAGATAATGTAGGAAAAAACTTTGGGGAGACTGAAGGCTTCCTTGAACTACTTTATGTTGGGGTGCTGGGATGTGGTGCATTGCAACCTGAAGCAGAAGGAGGCCAAAGGTGGCAGCCAGAGGAAAAGGTAGGGGAAGCTTTTACTATGTTTAAGGAGATTAGTCTGTGAAGTGCAAATATTTCCCCCCTAGATTGTTATTTGATTTTTAACTATTTTTAGGCCATGTAAAGTTTTGCAGGTCAGAGTGTGTGTGTTTTTAAAGTTCTCTATCTTTTTGATTATGGCATCTTCATTTTGGTCTTATCTAGAAAGACCTTCTTCATGCCAAGAAAATGTAGAAGCTCCCCATGTTTAATTCCAGTATTCTTCTAGTATTGTTTTTTACATTTAAATTTTGATTAATTTTAATTTTATTCAGGTGCATGATAAGAAGTATGGATCCAAACTTGTCTTTTGCCAGATACTTACCAAGTTATCCCAGTACTACTTTTTTTAAAAATTATCATTTTTAACTCTGTTAAAATGATAACACGTAATATATAACTTACCTTCTCAACCATGGTTAAGTGTACAGTTCAGTGGCATTAAATACATGAAGACTATTGTGCAACCATCACCACCATCCATCTTCAGAACTCTGTTCATCTTCGCAAAATGGAAACTTTATATTCATTAAACAATACTTTCCCTTTCTCTCTTCTTCAGGCTCTGGTAGCTACCGTTCTACTTTTCAACTCTGTGAATTGGACTACTGTGGATACCCCATGTGAGCAGAATCCTATAGTATTTGTTCTTTTGTGACTGGCCTATTTCACTTAGCATAATGTCCTCAAGGCTCATCCATGTTTTAGCATGTCCAAATTTCCTTCCTTTTTAAGTCTAAATAATGTTATATTGCATGTAAGTAACACATTGCCTTTATTCATTCATATAGCACATAGGAAAATGCAAGAAGTTTTGCCACTGGTTAGAAATTATACTTCCGGCATTACCTGGTGCATTAGAGAAAAGAGTTCTAAAAATTTGAAAGAGGAGGCAAAACTATTACTATTTGCATGTAATATTGTTAAGTTTATATAGTTTTTTATACCTCAATAACATGCAATATCAATACATTAGGTATGTATACCTAGATAGTACAATAGGTATACAATACTATATATATGCACATATCTATATAAAATTATGTTAATATGTGCATATAAATTTACATATGAATTTAAAGGAAATATTTATTGGTATTTTTTAGTGTTTTTTCCTTTAGATGAGATCTGCTTGCTAAATTTTATAGTGTCTCTCATTTATTTTCCACCCCCTTTTATTTCTTTAAAATATTTAAACTTTTAAAAAATATTTTTTTATTGATTTCAGAGAAGAAGGGAGAGAGAGATAGAAACACCAATGATGAAAGAGAATCATTGATAGGCTGCTTCCTGCACGCCCCCTACTGAGGATTGAGCCCTGAATCTGGGCATGTAACTAGACTGGAATTGAACCTGGGACCCTTCAGTCCACAGGTCGATGCTCTATTCTCTTAGCCAAACTGGCTAGGGCTTTAATATATTTTTATTGATTTCAGAGAGAAAGGGAGAGGGAGAAATAGAACCATGAATGATGAGAATCATTGACTGGCTGCCTCCCTCATGCCCTCTACTGAAGATGGAGCCCGCAACCCAGGCATGTGCCCTGGTTGGGAATTGAACTGTGACCTCCTGGTTCATAGGTTGATGATGCAATGAACCACACTGGCTGGGCTGTCAAGTGCATTTTTAGACACCATGAAGCAAATTAAAGGAAATTCTATTTTGCTGCATTAAATATGATAAAAGTTACACTAATAAATATTCCAATAGTGAAGCATACTTATATTTCTAAAAAATTTACATTATTATACTATATAATTATTTGATATGATGTTGAATTCTATTTGTTTATATTTATTTCTTATTTTTTAATCAATTGCCCTATAGTTTATCTTTGAGATTTTTGGTATCAATGTTGTACAGATTTATGCAAAAAATGGAAGACTTCCTCACTTTATAGGTCTGGGAGAGCTTCAACAACGTTGGAGGCTGCTTTCTAAGCAGCCTAGAAAGCATAAGACCCCAGGGCTTTGGAAGGGAGGGTTTAGCTCATTGATAATGCCCCCCTCATCTTATGGAAATTACACCTTTTAATCTGTTTTAATAAATTTTAATAAGTTGTATATTGCTTTAACAAATAATTTTTTTCCAAAAATTATTCATTAAATCCACAGAATTGTGCAAAATAGCCTTTTGTAAATTTTATTTTTTTTGTTACTGTTAGCTTTTTCCCTTTTTTATTTCTTGCATTATATATCTGTGACTTCCTTTATTTGTTTCTTGATCAGCTTACCTAGTACCTAGAGCAGTGGTTCTCAACCTTCCTAATGCCGCGACCCTTTAATACAGTTCCTCATGTTGTGGTACCCCCAATTTCATTGTTACAAATTGAACATAATTAAAGCATAGTGATTAATCACAAAAACAATTTGTAATTATATATGTGTTTTCCGATGGTCTTAGGTGACCCCTGTGAAAGGGTCGTTCGACCCCCAAAGGGGTCGCGACCCACAGGTTGAGAACCGCTGACCTAGAGCATCAACTATTTTATGGACTTTCAAAAACTTCAGTTTTAAAAATTTGTCCTACTGTTTTTCTAATGGTAAATTATTTTTATTTATCAATTTATTCATTCAGTTTATTTGGTTATTATTTTAAAGTTTTTTTTCAATTATATGCTTAACTTATATAGATATAAATACATTTAATACACAATAATGCAATTTGATATTATACCTGCTCTCATGAATACCATTTTATGTGTATCCCAGAGATTCTGACATATGATGTTTCTGTTGTCATTCTTTTCTACAAATCTTGTATTTATTTGAACCACCCCTGTATAAATAGTTTCTAAAGGTTAAAATTTTAATATCTCTAGCCAGCAGCCTTCTCTGACTTTTAAAATTGTTATTTTTATTAAATTGTGATCTAAAAATATTATACTTATTTCTTTTTATTTATTTGAAAATTATTATATGCTAGAGGCCCAGTGCATGAATTCGTGCATGGGTGGGGTCCCTCGGGGTGGCCTATGGGGATTGGGCCAAAACCAGTCCAACACCGCCTGCCACTCCTGCCTGCCACTCCTGCTCATCCCGGCCATGCTGCGCCTGCTGAGGGCTCACACCCAGTCAGTCCTGATTGGGAGAGGCTCGCACCACCACAGTAGCGCTAGCCAGCCATGAGCCCTGTATCTGGCGCCCGTCCCAAGGAGAGTGGGGGGTGGCTGGGACACAATCGGCCCTCTGGGCGGGTGGTGGGATGCCCTTGCCAGCCCAGGGTCCGGACCCATCCCACTGACATTCGCACTGGTTATCAGGAGCCACCTGGTAACCGTTTTTATAACGTTTCTTCCTTGCAGAGAGTCTGGGGAGGGGAAGTGGCCGCAGTGCCTGAGGCCGACTTCCAGGAGGCTGGCAGTGATGTAGGGATCTTGCCAGTGGCACTGGTCTGTCGGTGCCTGTCCTGTTCTCCGGAGACTGGACCTGCAGGACTACTGAGGGATTGAGTGGCTGCTGCCAGGCTGGTGGGCCCCCAGGATGGGTCAGTCAGCTGAGCAGTGCTCCTACGTAGGAGCACACTGACCACCAGAGGGAAGTTCATGAATTGAGTGTCTGCCCCCCGGTGGTCAGTGCGGGTCATAGCGACTGGTCGACTGGTCATTCGGTTGTTCGGTCACTTAGGCTTTTAGATAGATAGATAGATTTTAAAAGGAATTTGATAATGGTGAGCCTTACTTTACTGGAGAATATTTAATTGCTACTTGTAACCCCTTCATCAGCACTTTGTGTACACCTACATCTTAGTTATTGCCACATGGTACTGAAATTATCTATTTCTGGGCCCTGCTCCCCAACTGGAATATAAACTCATCCCTGGAGGCTAATGCAGCATCCTTCACCTTTGTATGTACTGTGCTTATACAGGGCCCAGCATATAATAGGCCCTTCAGTATGTTTGCTGCCTTGAACTACACCTTTCTCTGCATGACAGGGGCTGCAATGATATTAGATGTGCTATAAAAATGCTTATATAAGTAATAGAATTCTTCACACCTGGGTCTGCGTGTTGTTTGGGTTGCCTAAGACCATTGGAAAACACATATATAATTACATATTGTTTTGTGATTAATCACTATGCTTTAATTATGTTCAATTTGTAACAATGAAATTGGGGGTCACCACAACATGAGGAACTGTATTAAGGGGTTGCAGCATTAGGAAGGTTGAGAACCACTGTACTAGACCATGTATGTTGATGACAGCTTACTTAAATTAGCCAAGTATTGAAGTAACTCTAATTACTTATACTTCTTAGGTATTTTATTTTTGTTTTTTATTTTTTTAAATCTTTATTGTTAACAGTATTACATATATTCTCCTATCTCCCCCATCGATCCCCTCCCTCGGTCAGATGGCCTCCGGTGCCCCGCACAGCATGTTGTGTACGGCAGGTGGGGTTGACGGTTGTTTGGTCCAGATCGGTGGCCACTCTCTGCTAATTCTCATCCCCTTAGTTTTTGCGGTGTCAGCCTCAGACAGATGCTTTCTGTAAATTCTCGCCCCTGAGGTTCTACGATTTAGTGGTGTCCTAAATAACTAAGAAGTGGAAAACGGATGCACAGGGATTGGCATTTTCTGCCAGGAGGTTGTAAATTCCAACCGTGTCCTCCTTGTTCCTAGATTGACACTCAACCTCTGAACTATGCCGCTGGGCATGACTTCTGTTTTTGTTTTTATTATTAAAAATTGGACACTTGAATCATTTCAGGTGGTAATTGGAGATCAGAGACTCTCTCTTCCCCAGGGTTTGCTGGAGTTTTTGGGTTTTGCTTTTTGTGTGTATTTGTTTGTTTTATTGTAGCATTTCTCTCGGCCAACAATAAGCCTCAGGTGTCAGCTTACGGTCTTCTCAGGTCTCTTCTGAGCAGCACCTTTCCTGGGCGTGTGCAATAACTTTCTAGGTTTCCCTTTTGATTGCTTCTGAATGTTCTAATTCCTAATTACCTGTCTCCCGAAATAGGAAAAAGAGAAAAATGAAGGGGGCAAACACAGAAACGGGGATCTTAAAATACCGGGAAGTCACATCCGCAGGAAGGGAGGAGTTTGCAACAGTGCTGGTGAGGGTCATAGAAATAGCTACTCAACTCTGTGTCTGCACCTTCACAATCAGAAGCAGCAAAGAGCAGTCAGAAAACAGATCCCCAATATCGGAAGGTCAGGGTCCTTATTGCCTCCCCTGACTCCTGCAGGCTGCAGGCAAACTGCCCCAGAAACACCTGCCTGGCTGCCTGGCTGCCTGGCTGCCTGGCTGCCTGGCTGCCTGGCTGCCTGGCTGCCTGGCTGCCTGGCTGCCTGGCTGCCTGGCTGCCTGGCTGCCTGGCTGCCTGGCTGCCTGGCTGCCTGGCTGCCTGGCTGCCTGGCTGCCTGGCTGCCTGGCTGCCTGGCTGCCTGGCTGCCTGGCTGCCTGGCTGCCTGGCTGCCTGGCTGCCTGGCTGCCTGGCTGCCTGGCTGCCTGGCTGCCTGGCTGCCTGGCTGCCTGGCTGCCTGGCTGCCTGGCTGCCTGGCTGCCTGGCTGCCTGGCTGCCTGGCTGCCTGGCTGCCTGGCTGCCTGGCTGCCTGGCTGCCTGGCTGCCTGGCTGCCTGGCTGCCTGGCTGCCTGGCTGCCTGGCTGCCTGGCTGCCTGGCTGCCTGGCTGCCTGGCTGCCTGGCTGCCTGGCTGCCTGGCTGCCTGGCTGCCTGGCTGCCTGGCTGCCTGGCTGCCTGGCTGCCTGGCTGCCTGGCTGCCTGGCTGCCTGGCTGCCTGGCTGCCTGGCTGCCTGGCTGCCTGGCTGCCTGGCTGCCTGGCTGCCTGGCTGCCTGGCTGCCTGGCTGCCTGGCTGCCTGGCTGCCTGGCTGCCTGGCTGCCTGGCTGCCTGGCTGCCTGGCTGCCTGGCTGCCTGGCTGCCTGGCTGCCTGGCTGCCTGGCTGCCTGGCTGCCTGGCTGCCTGGCTGCCTGGCTGCCTGGCTGCCTGGCTGCCTGGCTGCCTGGCTGCCTGGCTGCCTGGCTGCCTGGCTGCCTGGCTGCCTGGCTGCCTGGCTGCCTGGCTGCCTGGCTGCCTGGCTGCCTGGCTGCCTGGCTGCCTGGCTGCCTGGCTGCCTGGCTGCCTGGCTGCCTGGCTGCCTGGCTGCCTGGCTGCCTGGCACTTGGCAGTGGTGTGGGCGATAGGTAGCTGCTACCGCCCTGAAAGCTGAAATTGACTGAAATTAAATGCAATTTACCAGCCAACACTTCTTCGGGATGTTGCAAATTTTCAATAGTCTCCAGAGTTCTAATCAGACAGATGCTGCCAAAGTAATTATGGTCTAGATGGAGATTACTAGTGCTTTCTACTCTGCCATTTTATATGTTCTTAACAGCTACACTCCTATAGTTTTCTTTTGTTCTTCTATCTTCAAAAATTGCTAATTGTCTTCTTTATACATTCAGTACATAAGGTAAAGACTTTTCAAAATGCATCAGACTTTGAGCTGCACCAGGGATTCCAGCTCCTCCATTCATCTGAGAAGTGCTGTAATTTTGCAGCTGCTGCGTGTGCTGAACTAGTGACTTCCCATAGTCATTCTTTCCCCTGGAATTAAAAATATGTCTCATGGTGTAAATGATTTAGAAACTTCACTGATGCCCTCATTTTCCCCTAAAAATTTCATGCACAATACTCATTTTCCTCTCACTGTCACAAAGGGGTCTGGGAGAAAAGGGAAAGGGGAATCCAGAGAACTTTTTAGTAAATTTCTGTGGCCCCTGTCTCCTTAATGTCCCTCAGTCCCCTTTCTCACCATGACAGCTACTAGTGTGATCCTAAGCCAGCTCTTCCTCTTCTCTCCTGTAATTATGTTATTGGTCTCCTAACTATGTTCCTGCCTCTACACTCTCCCCCTCTAACTGATCTTCTATACTGGCACAAACGTGATCTTTCAAAAACAAATATTTGATCATGTAACTATTCTGATTAAGAACTTTGTTCTTGGGATATGAACACAGACACTCACACAAGTTGGATACAGCCTGACTTCATCACTAGAGACATGGGTAGGTGATATGTTGAGAGATGCAGCCTGCAGACGAGCACCTTCCTGTGGTTAGGGGCAGGGAAACAGAAGTGTGTGCATCGGTAATGGCACATTTTAAAAGTTGCACCTAAGGGAGAGAGTAAGAAGCAGAATGATTCAAACAGGAAAATGCCCTATATACGTATTGAAAGCACATGCCCACTGTCATTATCTGTGTAAGAGTTCTTGAAAAGTGTTTCACTTGAATCTAACCATAAAGAAACAATCAGAAAAATGTAAGCATGTGGGCTTTCTAAAAGACTGCTGGCCTGTGGTCTTCAAAGATACAATTTCCTGAAAAACCAAACCAAACAAAGGCTGAGGAGAGTTCTAAATTACAGGCAACTAGAGAAAGAAGGCATCAGCTTTCAACTGCAATGTGTGAGCTCTCAAGAGATTCTGGATCAGAAAACACACCCGGTGCACACACCCCAGAAACACCTGCCTGGCTGCCTGGCTGCCTGGCTGCCTGGCTGCCTGGCTGCCTGGCTGCCTGGCTGCCTGGCTGCCTGGCTGCCTGGCTGCCTGGCTGCCTGGCTGCCTGGCTGCCTGGCTGCCTGGCACTTGGCAGTGGTGTGGGCGATAGGTAGCTGCTACCGCCCTGAAAGCTGAAATTGACTGAAATTAAATGCAATTTACCAGCCAACACTTCTTCGGGATGTTGCAAATTTTCAATAGTCTCCAGAGTTCTAATCAGACAGATGCTGCCAAAGTAATTATGGTCTAGATGGAGATTACTAGTGCTTTCTACTCTGCCATTTTATATGTTCTTAACAGCTACACTCCTATAGTTTTCTTTTGTTCTTCTATCTTCAAAAATTGCTAATTGTCTTCTTTATACATTCAGTACATAAGGTAAAGACTTTTCAAAATGCATCAGACTTTGAGCTGCACCAGGGATTCCAGCTCCTCCATTCATCTGAGAAGTGCTGTAATTTTGCAGCTGCTGCGTGTGCTGAACTAGTGACTTCCCATAGTCATTCTTTCCCCTGGAATTAAAAATATGTCTCATGGTGTAAATGATTTAGAAACTTCACTGATGCCCTCATTTTCCCCTAAAAATTTCATGCACAATACTCATTTTCCTCTCACTGTCACAAAGGGGTCTGGGAGAAAAGGGAAAGGGGAATCCAGAGAACTTTTTAGTAAATTTCTGTGGCCCCTGTCTCCTTAATGTCCCTCAGTCCCCTTTCTCACCATGACAGCTACTAGTGTGATCCTAAGCCAGCTCTTCCTCTTCTCTCCTGTAATTATGTTATTGGTCTCCTAACTATGTTCCTGCCTCTACACTCTCCCCCTCTAACTGATCTTCTATACTGGCACAAACGTGATCTTTCAAAAACAAATATTTGATCATGTAACTATTCTGATTAAGAACTTTGTTCTTGGGATATGAACACAGATACTCACACAAGTTGGATACAGCCTGACTTCATCACTAGAGACATGGGTAGGTGATATGTTGAGAGATGCAGCCCGCAGATGAGCACCTTCCTGTGGTTAGGGGCAGGGAAACGGAAGTGTGTGCAGTGGTAATGGCACATTTTAAAAGTTGCACCTAAGGAAGAGGATAAGAAGCAGAATGATTCAAACAGGAAAATGCCATATATGCGTATTGAAAGCACATGCCCACAGTCATTATCTATGTAAGAGTTCTTGAAAAGTGTTTCACTTGAATCTAACCATAAAGAAACAATCAGAAAAATGTAAGCATGTGGGCTTTCTAAAAGACTGCTGGCCTGTGCTCTTCAAAGATACAATTTCCTGAAAGACCAAACCAAACAACGGCTGAGGAGAGTTCTAAATTATAGGCAACTAGAGAAAGAAGGCATGAGCTTTCAACTGCAGTGTGTGAGCTCTCAAGAGATTCTGGATCAGAAAGCACACCTGGTGCACACATACCTCCCTTCACACACACACACACACACACACACACACACACACACACACACACACATCTACCCAGCTATTGAAGTCATTATGGTATAACTGGAGAAATTGAAATGTGGTTATACACTAATTAATTATACTGCTTAGCACTCATATCTTCAGGTGAGATAACTCTCTATGAGGGAGTTAGAATTGACACCAGAGGATGAAGGGGAAACATTAAAGAGAAAGAGACCTTGAACTGCCAAACATGATTATCCCAATAGTGTGCTTCTCAAATTCAGCTGGAAAACATACAAGCAAATAATCAGAATCCCCTGGTCCTCCAGCATAGATTCCAAATCCCTTAGCCTTGTTCATGAATCTTTCAAGATCTGGCACCTGTCTGCTGCTCCTGCACATCTCTCCCAGGTTCTCTTTCTACCCTACATGGGGAGCCAGGCCCAAGTACAGTGATTCTTGCACGCTGCTAGGATCCTTCATGTTTCTGCTGTTGCTTCCTCTGCTAAAAATGTTCTTCTATTGTTATGTAGCATGTTCCTACTCACTTTTCCAGGCTCAAGAACTCATTAAAACTTCCTTACCCTCCTCCTCTATCATTTCCTTAAACGTAAACATCAAACCTAAACACACACACACACACACACACACACCCACACACACACACTTCCCTTATATATCCTGGACTCTGTAACTGTCCGTTTCACTGATGAGTTTGTATTCCTGTCTCCCCATTCTAGATAGAAATTTCCTTACGGTAGAGACCATGTTTTATTCATGTTCGTTTGCCCAAAACTTAACATAATGACAGAGGTGGCTGTTCAATAAATATTTGTTAAATAAATGAAGAAAGAAGCTTGCCTCCTGAGAATCTGGTTCCTTTACTTTCCCAGACTTACCAGAAGAGTAAACTGTTTGGCCATCAAGCTAGCAAATGAGTCAACACTAGCTAAATCCTAGAACAGAGCTCCCTAAGATTATGTACTAAGATTATGTAATCAGGCTGTCTTCATTCATTTGCCCATGATGTGCTTGAAATTGTTCACAGATCTGGGAAAATAAAGAGACAAGTAAGACACAATTCCTGTGCTTAAAAGTCTTAAAATATATTTGAATCAACAAAACATGTCACATATTTACACTATTGTAGGCAATATCTTGAAGGGAAAAAAATGGTTTGAAAGGTTTAGAAAAGAGGTTAACCTAAATTTAGTGTAAGGGAAAGTTTAAGATAAAAATGTTTGCATGAATCTTAAAAAGTACATGGAATTTAAGCAGATGGGGAGAGAGGGGAAGAGAAGAAGAAATAGTGAAAAGAATACCCCAGAGGCAAGACAAACTGTGGTATAAAGTTGGTGAAGAAGAGGAGGGCGTGAACACCTCTGGTTTTTTTCTCCCACTCCATTTCCACGGGCATCCTTACCTTTGTTCAGGATCTTATGTTTGTCTGACTGACTGGTTGCTATGCCTCCATACTGCCTCCACTCCTCACCCCTAGCACCCATTTTATTCATTTTCCACTTTGCCACATGGATTATCTTGCAAACATCTTTTTAATATTTTGCTTAGGATCCTTTAAAGAGTCAAATTCCCCTTCAGGTTAAAAGTTGCACACCTTTGCTTATTATAAAACTCCCAGCCCTGACCAGTGTGCTCAGTTGGTTGAGCATCCTCCCATGCACCAGGAGGTCGCTGGTTCGATTCCAGATCAAGGGCACGTGTCCAGTTGTGGGCTCAGTCCCCAGGAGGGGGCATGCAGGAAGCAGACAATCAATATTTCTTTCTCACAACGATGTTTCTCTCTCTCTCCTTCTTTCTCTCTAAAAATCAATAAATTATTATTTTTGTTAATTCTCACCTATAGATATTTTTTCTAAAGGTTTTTTAGAGAGTGGAAGGGAGGGGGAGAGACAGAGAGAGATACATCAACTGGTTGCCTCCCACACCTTCCTGACCAGGGCCAGGATTGAGCCTGCAACCAAGGTACATGCCCTTGACCTGAATTGAACCCTCAACCTTTCAGTTCATGGGCAGATGCTTTAACCACTGAGAAAAACTGACTAGATTCAATAAACTATTCTTTTCAAAAAATCTGATCTTTTTCTCCCACTCCATTTCCATGGGCATCCTTGCCTTTGTTCAGGATCTTATGTTTGTCTGGCTGACTGGTTGCTATGCCTCCATACTGCCTCCCCTCCTCACCCCTAGCACCCATTTTATTCATTTTCAATTTTACCACATGGATTATCTTGCAAACATCTTTTTAATATTTTGCTTAGGATCCTTTAAAGAGTCAATTTCCCCCTTCAGGTTAAAAGTTGCACACCTTTGCTTATTATAAAACTCCCTGCCCTGACCAGTGTGCTCAGTTGGTTGAGCATCCTCCCATGCACCAGGAGGTCGCTGGTTCGATTCCAGGTCAAGGGCACATGCCCCAGTTGTGGGCTCAGTCCCCAGGAGGGGGCATGCAGGAAGCAGACAATCAATATTTCTTTCTCACAACGATGTTTCTCTCTCTCTCCTTCTTTCTCTCTAAAAATCAATAAATTATTATTTTTGTTAATTCTCACCTATAGATATTTTTTCTAAAGGTTTTTTAGAGAGTGGAAGGGAGGGGGAGAGACAGAGAGAGATACATCGACTGGTTGCCTCCCACACCTTCACCAGGGCCGCCAGGATTGAGCCTGCAACCAAGGTACATGCCCTTGACCTGAATTGAACCCTCAACCTTTCAGTTCATGGGCAGATGCTTTAACCACTGAGAAAAACTGACTAGATTCAATAAACTATTCTTTTCAAAAAAAATAATGTTTTCATTATTTTCCCACTGCCTGCTGTCCAATCTCAACTCCTACATATTTCCAACTTGGTCCCTGCATGTCAACCATATCAAGCCCTTAAGTTTACCTGAACATCAATACTCACCGTTTTATATCTTAGCACATGTAGTCCCCATAGACTGGCATGCTCCCCACTCCCTCTTCCTTCTTTGCCTTCCTAATTCTTCTTTTTCTAAATAAATATTTATTGAACCCTGTGCCAGATACAGCATTAGATGTAGAAATACAACTACAAAAAAGATACCTGTAGTTTTTATCCTTATGGCACTTATGTGCATTGTCCTCAATATATTTCTTGTCCTCAACTGAAGATTAATGGTCTCTTTTTTGTGCCCTAGTAGTAACTTATTTAAAGATGATTTCCCGATTTCTGCATTATATATGCTGCATTATAGTTATCTACTATTTGTTTACTACTTATAGTCATTTGTGATATGCTTGAAGACAAAGATCATCTCCCCCCACACCCCACGAATAATGAATTGGTAAAAACCCACTCTTTTCAGATTGTATCTATTAAAATCTTTTTCCAAGTATCTTGGACAAATACAAATTTTTGAAGTGAATGAACACACTGTTTCCAGATTCACTTATTCATTCAATAGTTATTTATTGAGATACAACTATATGCCATTTATTACCCAATGCAAAGTGGGTATAAAGAGAAAACAGGAAAATGCCCATACCCATGGAACCTACATTCAACTGGGAAATCTTTAATTATTTTCTAAAGTAAATTAAGGCCAGTCACCTACTCAATATTCATTCCCCTTTTCTTCTCCCTGAAAGAAACCTATGTTTTGAGAGTGGCAATTATTCCTTTGCCATTTTCTTTAAAGATCAGGGTAACAAATGTCATGTAAAAGAAAATTGTTGAATAAGGTCTCCAGGAAGGCTCTTAGGAGGGGGGCACTAACTGTGTTAATCCATGTTGCCATTTACTGTTCCCTTCCTACTCCTTTCTTCCTGGGAACCAAATACGATGGCTGGAGCTGCAGCTGCCATCTCGCTATCATGAGGCTGGAAATCATGCCCTAAGGGTGGTGGGAAGGAAGAGAAAAGGAGGCAGAGGCATTGATGACGTCATGGGGCCACTGCATTCCTCATGGACTGCCTGCCTCCAGTCTTACTGTAGAGGGAAATACCTCCCTATCTTTTTTTTTAAGAAACTGCTCTTCAGGTTGTAACACTAGCAATTGAATTCAATTTCTAACAAATACAATAGAACTATTAAAATATTTGGGAAAGATTGAAAGGGACTAGATGGAAGAGTAGAATGATACTTTGAGTGAAAGATAACTTGATTGTCTTAGAGGGGTATGGTAGCAGGTAGAGAAGAAAGCAGGTACAAAGGATTGTTCAGCTTTTATCGGAGAAAGAAGCCAAGGGAGAAATCAAGGACAAGGTAAAGAAGGAAGCTAAGGCAGTCAAGAGTAGGTTGAAAACATTGTCAGACATGAAAATGTTGATGGGAATTTTATTTGATAAGGCAGAATCAAAGTCACTCTGGATAGACTGGCATTGGGAAGAAAGCCAATGAGATGTACATGAAGTGATGTCTCTGAGGCTCAAAGACACTCAGGAATAAAGTTCACAGAGAGGTCTGGAAGAGGATTGGGCACTAGTCCTTCAGGAGCAACAACCATGAAGAGGCAGCAGGGAGAGGAGAAGCCAGATATATCCTTTTCAACAGGATACCCAGAAAGCTCAGTAGCATATGACTAAATAAACAAATAAATATTCTTTTAAAATTGTTTTATGTGTGCCTTTGTACACTTCTGTAAACTTGATCTTATATTTTGACTGTAGGCTCATCGGATGTAAAATGTAAAAACTATACTTTAAAAATATATTTAATCACCAAATTTCCTAGCAAAATCGAGTACACAGTTGGCTCTGAAAGTTTTTCTATTTTAATTTATGTCGCTTCATCCAGGGCAGGGGAAGGCTCCATGCTTTGCAGACAACGAGGCGCTCTGGGGTATTTTCAGCCTGCTGACGCTGAGCTCCGCATGCAACTTGTTCTACTCTTTGTGGTGCTTTAGAAGTGAAGTATAAATATTTAAAAAGGAAAGGGTTATTGCTGTGTTTTCTTTGATTGATACAAGTGAGGAAAGAAAAACTATTCTGTAAGTTCTGCATTTAAATCAAGTGAATTAACTTAAACTCCAGTCACCTTCAGGTTGCTCTGCAATCAGTCCTTCCTAATTATTATTTCAATACATGACAAGATTCTGAGAAAAACAGCTCCCCCCTGCATACCTGTAAGAAATCAGTAAATGTTAAAATAAGCAGGCAGCTATAAAAATGGACCTGATTTTTAACCATAGCAAGTTACCTCAATTGTACATAGGGAATATCTTTCTCTAAAATGGTATGAGTAGGAAGTGAGAATATCCCAGCCTTGCACTATAATGAATAACAATGACAGAGCCCATAGTGTATATATTTTTATTAGTATTAGGAAGTTTGAAAACCTGCAAAAATTGCACTTAACAGAGGCTCACATGATTTCTGCATCGTAATCTATTCCCCTTTACAACCCTCATCTGTTTTTGCACAGGCCCTGGTATTATTGTCAACCATCAAGTTATTTCTATCATTTTACACATCTACCTCCTCCAGTATCCCTGAGTGTTAGCTCTATTATAATCTCTACTAGAGGCCCAGTGCACAAATTACTGGCTGTGCAACCTCAGACAAATTACCTTATCACCTTGCACTTCACTTTTCTTATCCACACAATGGACACAAAAGTAATACCTAGACTAGGACTTTATGAGAATCAATATACATAAAGCCTTTTGCAGAGGCAGTTCCTGGATCACAATAAGCCCTCACAAATTTATAACAATTGGTCTTCAAACAGTTATCAATAAATTTCTACTCATAACACATATGTATGTCTTGCTATGGGAAAAAGGAAAACCCAGTCTGTTGGTCAGTCTCCAGTCATGATGATTGTATTATGATAGTGATGTCTACTTTGAAATACTCCACATTGAAAATTCCCAACCAGGTATTATAGGTAATTCACAATCCAAACAAATGTTCACACAGAAAACAACCTGTGAGATTATCATGTTAATCTCCATGTAGAAGAAATCTCAAACCTGAATATTTATTCCTCTCTCTCTAAAAATCAATAAACTATTCTTAAAAAATCTTTTAAGTACATATACTTAGATGAGTTAGCATGCTGAAGAGTATCTCCAGGCTGGAAGGCAAAAATCACCTTATAAAACTATGTGTTTTACTATTTTGGTCCTTTGAATGAGCTGCAGGTTTTTAAAATATATATAAAGATAAATATCAAACAATAAACTAAAATGCTATCTTGTCTGCCTTTAGATTTATAATGTCTGCATAAGGAATTATACACAACAAAATGTTATAGTCATGACATTTCAAACCTTTCTTTATGCCTATACAAGAGGCCCAGTGCACGAATTCATGCATGGGTGGGGTCCCTTGGGCTGGCTGCCCAATTGGGGCCTATCGGGCCCCGTCTCACCCATTCCCAATCAGGCTGATTGGGGCCGGGAGGTTGGCCAGCTGGGGAGAGGACCGCAGAAGGTTGGCCGGCCGTGAGAGGTTGGCTATGGGAGCACACTAACCACCAGGGGGCAGCTCCTGCATTGAGTGTCTGCCCCCTGGTGGTCAGTGCATGTAATAGCAACCAGTCGACTGGTCATTGGGTTGACTGGTAGTAACAGTCACTTAGGCTTTTATATATAGTTATGAGTTTAAACTGATAAAAAAAAAGGTAAGGTCTAGCATAATGACACTGAAGACATAAAATGGGTACTAGAAATATAGAGGGTAATTCTCTCCAAGGGTCATTAATTTGAATGCAGATGTGATGTGTGGATGTGCAGCAGCCATTTGTGACCAAGAAGCTACAATCCTGATGAAGAGCAGATGTGGTGAGGTTGGTGGAAATAAACTCGTATTTGTTTAAGCTGCTGTCAGACAGGTGTTTTCTTATTTGCAGCCAAAGGTGCTCTTTTGTGTTATATCTAGCATGAGTGAAAAGCAAGATTTGGATTAAGAATTTTTTATACCCAGACATGGAGGCTGTTTAACATGATGGGAACTTGCCTACACTGGGGTCCTGGTCTGACTGAAAGAGAGTAAGCTGACTGCCGGTCCTGCGGGAGAACACCAAACCGGGAGGTGGGGATATGCAGCAGGCCCAGCAAATAATGGGTGGGTTTTGCAAACAATGAAAGAAGCTTTGCTGGCGAAAAGAAGTTCAAAAAAGGCTTTCTCTGGAATGAAGGCTTAAATAGACCAGCGGTTCTCAACCTGTGGGTCACGACCCCTTTGGCGGTCGAACGACCCTTTCACAGGGGTCGCCTAAGACCATCCTGCATATCAGATATTTACATTATGATTCATAACAGTAGCAACATTACAGTTATGAAGTAGCAATGAAAATAATTTTATGGTTGGGTCACAACATGAGGAACTGTATTTAAAGGGCCAGAAGGTTGACAACCACTGAAATAGACGGAGGAAAAGGCACATCCTCTGACAGTGGCAATTCCTAACTCCCATTTCATCTCTATGCTCGTATATCCAGCTGTGTAGCTAACCAAGCTTTCCTTTCCCTTCTGTGTATCCATTTCTTCCTGGTATTAATCCGTATGCAGCACTGATTGCATCAAGCAATGAAACAGTATGCATTATTTTCTCACTTGGAAAGAGTAAAATTAATTAACACCTTTGGCATTTGAAGGCTATAAAATTTGCCTAAGATCACCAAAAAACAAGCACTCATGGGTCTTTATTAGCAACTTTTGCTCAATCCACTGGGAACCTGTAGGTCTATTTTTGTCAGAATTTTTAAGGAAATAAATTATTTATATACTAATTATGGAAAGTTATTATTTCAACTGGTTATTAAAAATGGCCACAGGAAATATATCAACCCTTGAAGTAAAACCATTTTTAGTGAACATAGAAAGATAAAAGCTTTTTTTTTTTTTTGTAGGAAACAAAAGAGATGATGGTGTTTGAAAAAGTCAAGTCAAGATATAGATAAAAGACACAATTAAAAAAACAACAACAGAAAAACTAGAAAAGATCCTAAAAAATAGTATGTTGGGTTCTAGAGAAAATTTTAGAAAGAAAAAAAAATAGCAGACTAAGAAAGAAACCATAACAAGCATTAAATGCTAAAAGAATGTGTAAATGATTTCCTGCCATAGATTATCCGAGTTTGATTTTTTTTTCCAAAAATTAAGAACTTCGCAAATGTAATGTAAACCCTAACAGGATATATATTGTCATGCAAAAACCCTTTCAGGAATATCCCAGTGATTTTGCTTTTCCCTAGAAATGTAGCAAGACAAAATCAATTCCAAGTCCCCAGCTTATTATTGATTTTTCTTTGTTTGACATAGAAGCCTTCCTGTTAAAAGGTCTCCAGAATGATTAGGAATTCTGTGACGAGGACAGTGATGTAATCTATCTTTTCCAAAAATCTTGCAATTAGAATTCTAGATACAGTGCCATTTGGGAATGATACTCTATTGCTAGGCACCACACTTTATTCTCTTACTTCTAAGTAAGAGGAATAGAGGTGGGATTGAATACAAGATAGGGTAGGGTCCTAGACAACCTGTAACTCGTGGCCCATTAGTTGGAAATAAATAGCACCCCCTTTCATAGCATCAGCAAACTGAAATGGTCTGTAAACTGGGACTAGTTGCCTTCATTGTGTTATTATTTTTAAAAAATATATATTTTATTGATTTTAGAGAGAAAGGGAGAGGGAGAGAGAGATAGAAACATCAATGATGAGAAAGAATCATTGATTGGCTGCCTCCTGCCCCCTACTGGGGATCGAGCCCGCAACCCAGGCATGTGCCCTTGTCCAGAATCAAACCTGGGATCCTTCAGTCCACAGGCTGACACTCTATCCATTGAGCCAAACCAGCTAGGGCCATCTGTGTTATTATTAACGAAAATGAATTTCATTTCATAAGTGCTAAATTATAAACTGTATTTCATGAATTGGGGAAAATGAATGAAACCCCTTACCATTTATAAAGAATTTGCATAATTATTTTTCTTTCAAAAAATGTTGATCTTATTGTTGTTTGTAAATGTTAGCAAAATGCAGATAAAAATCAAAGTTCAAAAGACAGCAACTGGCTAAATAAACATAATTATTTCACACTATGAAATACTATTCTGTATTTAAATGTTTAATGTAGAGCTCACTTACTGGTCAAGAAAGATGTACCTTCTATTTTCAGTGAGAAAAATCAAGTTTTATATCAGTAAAATCCCACTTTTTATAAAAGAATTTGGTTGTGTATGTGGACTTTCTGCATTGTTGAAGTATATAGATAAAAAAGTGTGGAATGATATACAATTACAATGCTATTGTTGAATTGAGATTTTTTTTAGCAGTTTCATTTTCTTGTTTCTGTTTTGACTTTGATAAAGTGAAATAAAAGTGCTATTAAAACTGATATTGTAAAACTTTAAATTTAGAGAGAAATTAAAGCTTATCCAGTCCTATCTTCTACATCAGGGGTCCTCAAACTATGGCCCGCGGGCCACATGCAAATACAAATATTGTATTTGTTTCCGTTTTGTTTTTTTACTTCAAAATAAGGTATGTGCAGTGTGCATAGGAATTTGTTCATAGTTTTTTTTTTAAACTATAGTCAGCCCCTCCAACGGTCTGAGGTACAGTAAACTGGCCCCCTGTTTAAAAAGTTTGAGGACCCCTGTTCTACATAGACATAGAGTTTCTTCTGCAATGGTCTCATCATATGATGTCAGCTACTAGACAAATGCCTCCAGGCAACTGAGCTCACTTGATTTCTAGGCAAGATGAATGGAAATCTTCCACTATCCAAAAGGTCTTTTTCTCATTTTGTTAATTCAGTTTCCCTACTGGTAACCTCTCTTTGTTTCTTCTTGTCTTCTTGGTAAGTGGGTTGAACAGGCATCCAGAGAGAAAGAAAAGAAAGAAAGAAAGAAAGAAAGAAAGAAAGAAAGAAAGAAAGAAAGAAAGAAAGAAAGAAAGAAAGAAAGAAAGAGGGAGAGAGAGGAAGGAAGGGAAGGGAGGAAGGAAAGAAGGAAGGAAGGAAAGAAGGAAGGAAGGAGAAGGGAAGGGGAGGAAAGGAAAAGGAAGGAAGGAAGGAAGGAAGGAAGGAAGGAAGGGAGGGAGGGAGGGAGGGAGGGAGGAAGGAAGGGAGGAAGGAAGGAAGCCTCCCAATATTTAAGGATCACTTTGTAGCCCAAGTCCTTTCCTTTCTATGTCTCCTTAATCTCTTGGCACAGGCAGATGATAGAAGGGTGTGGGGAGCAGAGAAATGGTGCAATCAATAATCCTGATCATGGTGCCAGGTGACCTGCTTGCAAACACCCACATTCTGCAAGCGGTTCTCTTAGGTGTTCCTTCAGGAGGCTGGAGGCTGGAGGCAGGGTGGGAAGGTCCTTATGTGAGAGAATATAAAAACATGTACAGCCATCTTGTCTGATAACATGGAATTCTGATGCAGCTTCTGCCTCTATAAACTGTTTAATATCCAGAAGTGTTCAAATGTTTTTTGATGGACTCACAGTGAAAGAATGGAAGGAAGAATTAGACATAACAGAATTGAAGACAATACCTGGAGAAAATTAAAAATGATTATTTTTGTAATCCACAGCTGATTCCATGCATTTTAAATATTTCCAGTAGTAGATCATCAGCTACTTGAGTACTTTAAAGCTGAGGTATTTCTTTGAGTCACTCATGGTACATACCTGATTCAGACTTTGCATGTAGTAACACTCAGTGGTATTTTCTATATTTAATACTATGTTATTCAAATATACAGATCCACACACTACTTAAATCACATGCACACACGTTTTCTTAAAACAGGTATAATATAAAATTGACTTGACAGATATCAACATTAAAAACAAACAACCAATAGTTAGCCTGGTCAGTTGAAATAGACACAGAATATGAATGAATTCACAAATTAATTCTATTCTCTGTGTGCTAGTTTTTTTATAGCATTATTAATAAACTAGAGGCCCGGTGCACGCATTCGTGCACTGGTGGGGTCCCTCAGCCTGGCCTGTGCCCTCTTGCAATCTGGGACCCCTTAGGGGATGTCAGAGAGCTGGTTTCAGCCTGAGCCCCGCAGGCTAGGCCAAGGGACCCCCAACCGGTGCACAAATCCATGCACCGGGCCTCTAGTATGCATATAAGATCTTTGGTTAATCTCTTCCCGCCCTCCCCGCTCTCCCCTTCCCTTTGAGATTCATCAGTCTGTTCCATGTTTCTATGCTTGTGCAATGAGCATCTGCCCCCGGTGGTCAGTGCGCATTATAGCTACTGGTTGAACAGTCTAACAGTCAAATGGTCACTTAGGCTTTTATATATATAGATCATCCTATAAATTAACTGGAAAAAAAAATACCCATACTATCTGTAAGAGATCAAATCGGCATCTGCTGGTTAAAGTCGGGTGTTTCTTTTAATACTTGTGCTCTTAGTTTGAGCTCTAAGTTTGGATGTAAACATTGGTTTCAAATTGTCTTTGGAATCTTTCTGGCCAAAGAAAATACATGAACAGATTCCAATTTAGCAGAAAATATGGGGTGAGTAAAATTAGATCCTGTGGGAAAATATTAATGTGTGTATATTATAAAAGGTAATAATTCAAACTGCTATTTTCTAGGATCCTAAAACCTCCCACAGAGGCCCTGTTTTGGGGCTTTCAAAATAGCTCAGCATAGGATGGAGCATGAAATGCATTTGGGCCACTGTGTGTGCAGGAGCCTCACAATGAGTCAGCAGTCAGTCACAGTTTTCTGTCCCATGGGTCACAGATCAGTCTGTTCAAAACCCTAAGAGGGAAAATTCCTGTCAGGTTATATAGGGTGAAAATTCTTCTCTCACTTTAGCAGGAGGCGGGGAGCGCTCCACAGGGCCGATGTAGCCCTGCCACTCACTGGTCACCCAGGGACATCACCAGCTCAGATTCTTGTTGGTAACCAGAGAAAGTGGTGTCCCTCACCCGGGCACCTCTAAGCAGAGCAGACATGTGGCAGAGCCAACCCAGGTTCAGCAACCAGGACTTATGCCTGAGGAAGTGCAGAGGCAGCCTCCTGAGTCCAAGAAAAAGCAGAGCCCCAACAGGAACAGCACATGCAGGGAGGAGCAAAGTAAGACAGAAAGACAGGTAACCTGAGTCCAAGAAAAAGCAGAGCCCCAACAGGAACAGAACATGCAGGGAGGGGCCAGGGTAAGACAGAAAGACAGGTAAAGACAGACAGAGACAGATATCCCTGCACATAACTGTGTAGTAACGCTATGCCCACCTCCGCTCCCTCCTTCAGCTGTGTCTACTTGGTGGGTCCATGGGGTTTTTCATTGCAATTACTGTACACATCATTTCTAGAAGTGCTGTGTTGTTCTTTCCTCAAATCAGATTGATGTATTTTTTTAGTAGTCACTTCTTCTCTGGTCACATTTGCATTCTTTTAAAAATTTCTCTAAGCATATTAAACACTTGTTTTATACTCTGTGTCTAATAATGATATCTGAAGTCTTTTGTGGGCCTGTTTCAACTCTCTATTGTTTCTGCTTGTTCTCATTCTTAGGTCCTTGTTTTGTGATTTTTTTTACTCTAAGTGAAGCAATTGCCTTTCAACTTTATTTATGGAAATTCATTCGAATGTGAGCTGAGGTTGAGTCCCTTAGGCAGACTGTTTTCATCAACCAGACCCAGAGCCACATGCAATTAAATTATGAATGTGAGGTTGTTCAATTCACTCAGGTTGTGTGAATTCAGAGCACAAACCATGAAAGATAGCCAGTGTTATGAATTCTCAGTATAGTCTTCAACACAGCTCAAAGCTAGAGCATGCTGTATCCCTCCCCTTGGCATGGTTTAGTTCATCTTACACCAAGAGTATAGCTGTTAGAACCTGCGCAGGAGTCCGTTTTCAGATTCCCTGTCATGCCAGCATCCTAGTCTTTGTCGCCTGTCTCTTCTCCACCATGCAGCCATCAAAAGAGAAAGCTCATTTACCTCCCAGAATTCTGGCTCTCACATCATTTATTTTTCAATTTTGCGTTTTTCTTATTTTTTGTGCCAGCTCAGTTCAGCATTTTAATTGTTTCAAACAAGAGGGTAATTTGTGATATCTATTTCACCAAACTGCCTGACATGGAAATGATTACTGCCTTTAAAAGGTTCATGTGCTGATATATTTCCCCCATTGGACTATGTTTCTAAGCTCTTTCCAGGACCTCGCACAGAGCCAACCCAGACTGGGACTAAGTAAAACTTGGATGAGCAGAACATGTGCAATTCATGAGATTCTTCTCATGTGGACTCTCACCTCAATTACACTGGCTTCTCTTGTTATGCTCATTCCCACATCAAGACACTTGCAAGACTTACTTCCTCTTCACCTCCCACCTTCAATAATTCCAGCTCTGATATTTCTTCCTTAAGAAGCCTTTCTGACATTGAGGACAAGGTCAAGTCTGCCTAACTTATATGTATGCAACACCCATGCTTCTCTTTCATGGTGTTATCATAATCACAATGAAGTGATTAAGCTAGGGATTGGCTGTTTGATGTCAGGCTCCCGGATAGCTAGAGTAAACTGGTGCGGAAAGGAACAGCGTAGTCTTGTTCACAGAAAAATCCCCAGTGCCCAGCACAATGCCTGGCACAGAGCAGCCCTTTGTTAATTCTGTTAAATGGATTCTTAAATGAAGTCAAAGGTCATTCACTAAAAAGGGAGCAATTGCACAGGAAACTCTGTCATACCTTTTCCTTTATGTGCATAAAAACTGTGGGACTTTAATAGTCTTTTAGATAATCAGCGGTGTATAACCAATTCTCCCTGCTAATGAGGCAAGCAGGTGGAATGCAGCCAGAAGTCATTCCTCTGTTCAAGACCAGAAAGTTGCATCACTTACAACCTCAACTATTTAAAGTGGAGAAAAACACTTATTTTAAACCATTTATACTACTTAAACTTTTTATCACCTCAAATTTATTTGCATGCTTAACATATCTATTTATAATTGAACTTCACAATATTTCCTATGGGATGGTATAAAAAAAAGATAATATAAAAGATGACTTTTATATATATAAATAAGGTGTCACCAAAACACTACCACTGGTAATCAAATACGTATTTTCTCCTTCACTGAGTTGTATCATCTTAGGTGTCAAATCAACATTTATGACAGTCTCACTTGACAGCCACATTTCATTCAAGCATGAAACAAAACCTTAGAAAAAAAAACAAAAAAATAAAATAATGTTGTCAAGAAAAATTGTATTTGTTCTGGATTCTTGTTTTTTAAATATACTTTTTTATTGATTTCAGAGAGAAAGGGAGAGGGAGAGATAGAAACATCAATGATGAGAGAATATCATCAATCGGCTGCCTCCTGCATGTCCCCACTGGGGACTGAGCATGTGCCCTGACCCAGAATTGAACCATGACCTCCTGATTCATAGGTCGATGCTCTGCACCACTGAACCTCACCAGCTGGGCTGTTCTGGATTCTTTTAATGACATTCTTTTTTGTGATCTGACAAGAAAAAGAAATTAATCTTAGCGGTATTAGAGAATAAATGTATGCTAAACTCCAAAGTAATAGTTGAATATTTAATAATAGCATTAATATAACCACTTTAATTAGAACATCTATAATTATATTTAGCTTCATGTATTTCCATGACAAAAGGCCTTGTTTCCTAATTTTCTCGTGAGAGACAAAAAAAATAAAATATAAAAGCAAAGACAAAGCAAACCCAGTAAACCAAACATATGCACATTTACATTTAAAAAGAGAGTTGAAAAAAAGGTAATTTTAATCCAGAATGAATCTGTAATCTTCTTTTGTGGTAGTTTTATACTAAGGAATTATTCACATTTTCTTTGTAAACAAAATGGAAAATAAACAGATAGGACCACTTGTTGTTTAAAAAGAAATAGATCACTTTCTATAGCCATAGGATACAGCATTCCCCAAATTACGTGTGATGATTGGTGCAGTGATTTCAAATAGCCACAGACAAAAATTCACTTCACAAGCTCAGAAAATTACTTGTTCTTTCTACTTTGCTAAAGGAAAAATTGAAGAGACACGGGGGAAAAGACCACCTGGAATGTAATGGAGGAGATTTCACAAAGAAAATAACAAGAAATATTTGGGACTCATTTTGTGGTTTATAAACTACTTATGTAACATGTGATCATCTGATTCAAACAAAAATCACATAAAGACAGTCCAACTTTTTTAAAAAACAAGGCATCTCAGAGAGCAAACCCCTTTTTCTCAAGATTAGAAACTAATAAATAGTAAAATCAAATAGGAGGCAAGATCTTTGTTCTACAAATAGATGCTTTTCCCATAACACTCGGGAATTCTGACTGGGAAAATGACCTGTTCCAGCGTTGGCATAGAAAGATATGGCTTTGCAACAGACATGTAAAAAGCATAGCACAATATCAAAGCATGATGCTAGTTAGATTAATAGAAGCAGCCTCGCCTGAAGGAGGTAATCAGCGAGCTTTAGTCTGTGTGGTTAAACCAACAGAAATACTATGTTGAGTTCTGAGATGTCTACTTTAGGAAAATTATAAATCAAGGGTCACTACCAGGTAGTAATCCCAGTCAAATCCAGCCCAGAGATGTGATTTTCCCAGCCAAAAGAATAGGATGTCATAAATAAGACCCAATATTCCTCTCCCTCTCTCTCTCTCTCTCTCTCTCTCTCTCTCACACACACACACACACACACACACACACACACAAACAAAAACTGTTTGCTGTGAGAGAAAACAATTGCCTTTTAGTCTTTACTTTCCAAAGAATTACTGGATTTAGACTAGAAATAATCTATTGAAAAATTTCGTTGTTCTCAATAAACCTTTCCATTTAAAAGAATTTGCTTTAGATTGTCAGTTACTATTAAGAATTTTTTTCTGTGACTATAATGAGTGATTCTAGTTATTAATGCCAGTGATTTTGTTTTACTTCTGTTTTCTCGATTCAAGCAAGGCTTTCCCATTTCATTGTAATTTGAGAAATTCAAATATAGTAGTTTCCCAACCTCCAAGTAAACGTGCATCAGAGCTGCCTTTCATTCCTAATTCTGATTCCTCTCTTATACATTTTCACTTCTCTTTGGTTTGGATGGTTGATAAATTATTCTAATGATGCAATCTGTGTTGAATCTAATGGCCTGTCTATAGCAATTAGAGATTTATTTTACAAAGTGAGAAATGTGACTACCAAAGCGGAGGGCAAGAGAAACGCTGTCTGAAATGACAGTTTGGGGGTTGGAGTGAGAGTGGTTTTTCTTTTTAGAGCTGCTGAGATTACATCCTCTGACTAGTGGTTAGTGGATATCAAAGGGGAGCTTCACATGTTGAATAAAATCCTTGGTAGAAATAATACACCAAGGACACAGCTCTAAGCAATGAGATATGAAAAGGACAAGAGTTGCATGAAATTTTACACAAAAGATAAAATTAGATTTGCTTTAATACAAAGGATATAGGAATTTAAAAGAAAAGCTTCTTCGTGGTTTAGATGTACTGAACTGAAAATGCTCTGTTAGAAAAAAAAAAGCTATTTTATCCGATTGATGCATGAAGGATTGTTTCCCACTCAGAGCAGCGCTTTTTGATTCTTTTTATAATGTGTCTCAAAATTTGTCCACATCATTCTGTGCCAGTTACAGATGAATTGCCCCTCAGATCCAAGATTACTTTTCAAAGTATGTCCTGAGAACAATAACACCTTTAAGATTCTCTCCCCCACAATGAGCATGATGTTAAATTTCCTCAGGAGAGGGTGCTGGCTGGATGTTCTGTCTGCTGCTTGGGGGGTCAGCCACGTGAACATGAGAGCACTGGGTGGAGCTCTGCCCTAGAGCGCAGTCCCAGAATGCATGGCCCCTTTTAACACTGCAGCTTGATCTGGCACTAACCTTTCAGCAGCTCTCTCATTCCAGAAACCAGCACCCCAGAGGGTTCCTGTCCAAACTGTTGTCCAAATCCACATCACCCTAACACCCAAAGTCACCTCAAGCAAGCTGGCACCCTTATTCCTGATACAAGCCCACTCGCAGCCTGCCTGCCTTAACCCCCCTGAACCTCTCCTCTCTCTATAAGCCCAATCCAGTTTTCCTGTGGACTGGGAAGGTTCCAACCACCATGCTCCCTACCTGTGCTCCAGATCACCCTCTGCTTACCCAATAACTGCCGGCCAACTCCAGCCTGGCAAAACCGGCAACCCTCTTTCTCTCTAGTGAGTGGAACCACACCTCCAGCAAGCTCTGATCGCCTTCCAAGTTTGTCCTTCCTTGGTACTCTCTCTCATCCTCAGGGCACCATACTGAGCTTTCTGATATCTTACAGTTACTCTTTTATCATTCTTAAATACATTTTTATGTTAAACTTATCCTGGCCCAGCCAGCGTGGCTCAGTGGTAGAGTGTCAACCTATAAACCAGGAAGTCAGGGTTCGATTCCTAGTCAGGGCACATACCAGGGTTGCAGGCTCAGTCCCCAGTGTGGACTGTGCAGGAGGCAGCCAATTGGTGACTCTCTCATCATTGATGTTTCTGTCTCTCTCTCCCTCTCCATTCCTCTCTGAAATCAATCGATTAAAATATATATTTTTAAATAGATTTATTATAGCACAACTTATATATTTCAAACACAACAAATTAGTATCACTTACAGTATCTTAAGATAAACTGCCTTTGAATAGGAGCTTCCTTTCCAGTACTTTGATGTCTATAAGACATATCTAGAAAAGTTACTACTGTGGAAATTGAAGACTGCTTAAATCGAATGGGGGAGGGGTGGGCCTGTGGTTTTCTTTTTGATTAGTTGCTGTAACACTGCCCTTCAGGTGGCTGAGGGAGTGACATATTTTCACTAGTCATCATTAGGTGCCGAAGCTCGTGCAGGACATGTTTGATACTACATGAACTGAACGATGCCATTTCTCTAGCACTAATACAGCCCTTGGGTCCACCACTCCATTAGAACTATTAATTCCATTCATATTATTTTTTGTTAGAAATCTTACAACGGGGGGTACTTCAGGGTAAAATTCTATTTTAAGGCTGTACATTCGGTTTTCATAAACTGTTCTTAGAGGCCCAATTATCATCACTGTCCATCTTGTAAGTGTCATGTCTTCGTCATCTTCTACACCCCAACTAATTGTGCAATCTCCTCCTCCTTTCTGGCCTTCTTCAAGTTCTTCCAACAGTCGAAAATTGCGAGGGACTTTTACTCCCGAGCCCGTGCTGGCTGCCATCTTGCGTCGTTGTCGCTCAAAGGCCGGCCTTCACTTGAAGTTTGACCATTCTGTGGGTTGGACGTTTTTCTGGGCTCAAATCAAGGTATTGGCAGGGCTGTGATGTTTTCTGAAAGTTCTGAAAGCGAGACTATAACGGTTTGAGCTCCTCTTAGTTTCTGTTGCTCTCCAATTAAAATATATTTTAAAAAATAAAGAAAAAAACCTTATCCTGTTTAATCTACTGTGGGGTTTTTAATCTTCTGAATAAACCCAGATGGATACATGAGAAGACATAGCTCTAATTTGTACATCCATGTTAAGAATAAAAATAAAAATTGTATTCAAATTCAAGGCTTTCCAGTAGGTTTCATGGAGTTTCTTCTATTTTCAAGCTTCTAATACTGAAAGATGAGTCTATTTCTCTTGCCATGAAAAAAGTAATCTGATCTATATTTTCCTCTAAAGAGACAAGAAGCAAATAAGTTGCCAATGTTTTAATAATTATTATTTAATTTTATTTTCATTAAAAATAATGAGCGTTGAAATTTTGCATATGGCCGTGATAGTCAATTAGGTATTAGATTTATTCTCCCACCATAAACAACTAGAAAACTGGATAAAGTATACAGAAAGCTTTTTTCTGGCTTTGGACAACATGCAACATTGAAGTTTCATGCATAAGAGAAGGGGGACAAACAATATAGGCCTCATAATAAAACTGAGTTTATGCTTCCAGGCACTTTCAGAGCTCAGCATAGAGAGAGGTGACCCAAGCGGAGAATGGTAGCCTCAATGAATTGAGGGCACAGACATCAAGTAAGTACAGGAGGCCAACATGCTAAGATTTATGAGCTGTAATATATAGGACTTACACTGAGCAAGAGCTCCAGAAATCTGCTTATAGGTCACAGCGAGGCTACCATGGATTCTGAACTGCATGTATGGTAGGTGAAACACCAGAAGGACAGGCAAAAAGTGACTGGGTATCTATGAGTTGAGCAGGCCCTAAAGCTTATAAAAAGCGGGTAGATATACCATTTATAGTGAGCCAAAGTCGAGACATGTAGTTGCATACTTACCACATGCAATTGAGAGAGGAAAATCTCACTGTAGTAGAAGACTAACCTATTAGAAAACAAAGGTTACTCTGAACTTGCTCTATCAAATCTTAAAAATAAGCTTTTATGGGCTCAAGATAATCTACCAGTAGTCTAATATCCTGCCAAAATAAATGTAAAGGAAGACTACAAAAGCAAAGCATCCAACAATATAATATTAACTAGAGGTCTGGTGCACAAAAATTTGTGCACTCGGGCGGGGGGGATCCCTCAGCCCGGCCTGTGCCCATTTGCAGTCCAGGACCCCTTGGGGGATGTCCACCTGTTGACTTAGGCCCACTCCCCAGGGGATCAGGCTGAAGCTTGCAGTCAGACATCCTTCTGGCAGCCAGGGAGCCCTTGGGGGATGTCCGACTAAAGGCTTAGGCTCCCAAGGGATTGGGCCTAAACCGTTAGTTGGACATTCTTAGTGCTGCCATGAAGGTGGGAGAGGCTCCTGCCACCACCCACCTCTGCGCTGGCCAGCCATGAGCCAGCTTCTGGCTGAGTGGCACTCCCCATATGGAAGTGCACTGACCACCAGGGGGCAGCTCCTGCATTGAGCATCTGCCCC
>NW_005355461.1:2434172-2438485 GCF_000412655.1 Myotis brandtii | reverse complement strand
CTTTTAATCTATATGTGTCTTTATATTTAAAGTGGGTTTTGTTTTTGATTCACCCTCATAATATGTCTTTTAATTGGTGCATTTATGCCACTGACTTTCAGAGTGCTTACTGATAGAGTTACTGCCATATCTGGCAGTTTCTTGGACTTCCGGGGCCCGCCTGCCTGCGGCCCGGACCAGATCTGATCACAGCGGCAGGCAGGCGGCTTCTGGGGTAGCCCACAGGGGCCTGGATGGCGGCTCGCGCTAGTGGCTTGCGCTGTCCCGCCCTGCCTGCAGTATGCCAATTAGCCGCCATCTTTGTTGGTAGTTAATTTGAATATCGCTCTGATCAGCCAATGGGAGGCGTAGAGAAGGTACAGTCAATTACCATGTTTGTCTATTATTAGATAAGATGATGCCTCAAGTCTAATACCAAATTGCTAAACTTGCAAAAAAAAAAAAAGGAAAAATATGACCTTTACTTATAAAATTATCAGTTAATAGAAACAGACTCCAAATGCCAGAGATGTGAAAATAGCAGATAAACATTATAAAAGATCAATTTTAAATATGCTCAAAGATTGAAAAAAATATTAACATAATAAAAAATTGGAAGATTAAAGTAATCAAATATAATATCTAGAGTTGAAAAATTATCTGAAATGAAAGATTCATGATAGATACCACAGAAGACCATAAACTTGAAGACATGTGAATAGAAACTGCAAGAACTGAACAACATTGAGAATTTTAAAACTTTAATTAAAAAAATAAAATTTTAAGGTATTACATAGTCATTATGCATTTGGGAACAAAAATTGTTTACATTTTGTTAGAAAAACATTTATGTCAAAAATTAACAAATTAAGAATTATTTCTGGTCTATTTGGATTTACAAGTTTTCACTTTGACACCATCTTTTTGCTTCAGGCATTTAGCAATATAATATTTGAAATGTAAATCTATAATGACATAATAGGTTCTTAAAATAAAACTAATAGCATAAAAAACTTATCAAGATGGTGTAAGAAAACAAGAGAAATTACAATATTAAAAATTTTATAAATGAAGGGAAACAGATTAAAGCAATGTAGAAATATTTAAATTCAGAAATTTAAAAAGTTAATATAATTATGTGAACATATTAAAAACTTATATAACAAGGGAAATGTATTTGAAAATTACCAAATGGATTCAAGAAGTAATAAAATATTGAATGAACCAAAAAAATCCATCTAAGAAAAATCTAATGCCAATTATCTTCATCTTTAAAACTATTTTTTAAAATATATTTTTATTGACTTTGGAGAGGAAGGGAGAGGAAGAAACAGCAATGATGAGAGAGAATCATTGATTGGCTGCCTCCTGCACTTCCACTACTGGGGATTGAGCCCACCACCTGGGCATGTGTCCTGACCAAGAATTGAACCATGACCTCCTGGTTCACAAATCAAGGCTCAACCACTGAGTCACATCAGCTAAGCAAACAAAAAGAGGTCTGGATGCACAGATGATTCTCTCATCAAAATTATGTCTGTCTAGTGAGGTAGGTGGATGGCATCAATAAGTACTGACATCAACTTGGGCATTGTTATCTCTGTGGTGAGGAAGCATCTGACAATAATGTTCCATCTTGCGAAACTGCCAGAGAAATGGCCCTGTAGAAGGATGAATGCACCAGGAAAAAGTGATTGTTCTGCATCAGCTCTAAGGGGGAATAAGAAACAGCTTGTGTCTTTAGATCAGTGGTTCTCAACCTGTGGGTCGCGACCCCTTTGGCGGTCGAACGACCCTTTCACAGGGGTCGCCTAAGACCATCTTTTATATCAGATATTTACATTATGATTCATAACAGTAGCAACATTACAGTTATGAAATAGCAACGAAAATAATTTTATGGTTGGGTCACAACATGAGGAACTGTATTTAAAGGGCCAGAGGTTGAGAACCACTGCTTTAGATAATCTCCTGAACTGATAAGTACGTTTCAACAATTCTCAAATTGCAATGAAATGGGATACTTCATCAAAGTAGGGAGTTCAGTACAGAAAATATATTTAAGTAATGTAAAATAATTGTTTTTTCATAAACCGTAGCAATTTGCTCTATTAAAGTTGGTCAAATCACATGTGCTTCTATTCTCAAATGATTTCTCTTGATTATAGGGGAATCTTTTTGTGGAGACAAAAATAAAAGGTTGAATTATGTTTCAATCATTGTTTCTAATTGCGCCCTGCTGGCTTCATAAAGCAGCTAAATAGTGGTTCCTTTAATGGTATCTCAGAGAGATTTCATGATTTCCCCCCCATTATTTTAAGTATTTAAACAAATTCACTTTAATAGCTGAGTGTACTCCTTGTTTAAAAATCAGTATCCTTTCTAATTGAAAGGTCTTTATATTCCCTCCTGAAATTCAGATCATAACATCTTGAAATGGAATGAGAAAGATATGAGTTTTTTACAAGTATTTCCTCTTCCTCTCTAATTTATCCTCTGAGGTTGGGGCAGCACTCAAGGTCAATTTTATGGAAATTCATTTGCTGTAGTCAGTTCACCAGAAATTAATTCCCCCAATGGTCAATATGCCAAATAGTTAATCAGGTAAATAACCTATTTGGTTTAACTTTATAAAATTTGCATCATTTCATATTGAATTGTAAGTTTTTGCAGGTTTGAAGTTTTTTATGAAGATTACTTGAATGGCTTTCATTTTGTCTCCCTTTGCAACATTTTAAGCTTACCTGCCAGGTTTGGACTCTATCAGGACTCTCAGGAAGAGAGGGCGGTGCTGAAATTCAGCCCATTCTCTGACTGCCACACCATGAATCGGAGGGTTGCTTCCGATTGGAAGGAATTGTTTTTAAAACAATTTACACAAAGGTATGCTGTACGGATTAGCAGTAGGTGTTGCAGCATCAAGAAGCAGGAGCAGCAGAGGACTCTTTGCTGGGGCAAGATTAAAAAAAAAAATAGAGCAGCATATCTTGGGCTGTTGAAATAGAGGATGTACTGATGGGCAAGAGATCAAATGAGGGGCCAAAGACATTAGGAGATATTGAGACTAAAGGCCTAAAAGAGAGTTGATTAGGAAGTACTAGTAAATGCTTCTGATAATGTAGCATTGCTCTTCTTTTTGAGATGGACTGGTGATGGCCAACTTGTCCTGCTGAGAAAGAGGCTCATTCCTGTGTAGTTGCTTAAAGCACTGGAGTCCCTTTGACCTCAAACTGGCCGCATCACATCACCTTTCTCTGGTGTACAAGCTTCTTTGGCAACCGCACTGTGGCATTTCTGGCAAAATGGTATCCTCCAATGTCATTCAACTTTGATAGTCAAATATCGGGCTTATACGAAGGTGAAGGATTCACCTCCTGTTCCTCTCAGCAGATTCTAAACTTAAGGGGATCATTCCAAGCCCTCATTCTGTAGACAGTCTGTCTTCCATTTGTTCTTGCTCCAGGAGTAGCATGAGGGAAGATCACAGTGTTTCCTAGTCAGTCAGCAAATTAATGTCAGCCTTCCATTCTTGAAAGCAACCTCCATCCCATCTTCTTAAAAAATATATACTTTTATTGATTTCAGAGAGGGAGAGAGAGAGAGAGAGAGAGAGAGAGAGAGAGAGAGAAACATCAATGATGAGAGAATCATTGATCGGCTGCCTCCTGCACGTCCCCTACTGGGGATCAAGCCACAACCCAGGCATGTGCCCTTGACTGGAATCAAACCCAGGACCCTTCAGTCAGCAGGCTGACGTTCTATCCATCAAGTCAAACCGGCTAGGGCACATCCCATCTTTATAAGTGATTCTCTGGTGCTCTTTCTCTTAGCTTTGATGAGAATAAACTGCATTCCACGGAGGTAGTTTCTGCTCTAGTCTTCTCCTGACATTATTGGAGGGTAAAAGTGGAGATAGTATTAGCTTTTGTAACCACGCTGATTGTTTAAAACTGGCATCTATTTGGATTAGTCAGTTCTGTGCCAAACTAATTAGTAAACACTTTTAATATCATCCCTGGTGGAATTTATTCTGTGAGCTTATTCTTCTCAACAAGCCGTGAGAGCAGATGGCTGGCTCTAATCACAAATTATTCTCAGAGTATTAGAATAGTTAGTTTTCTTGGTCTCCAGCTTTGGGCCTTTGTAACAATTCTAGGGCCAAAGGAAAATCCCAGTAACTATTCCATGCCATTTTCTTGAAGGAGTTTAATAATGCTGCCATGACAATAGGTATTTTATTGCCTTTCTAAGTAAGCATATGGTTACATTACCCAATGCTTTCTTTGATTAGTAATGCTATTATGCTTATCCATTTATATGCTTATTCAACATAT
>NW_005355461.1:2427420-2434123 GCF_000412655.1 Myotis brandtii | reverse complement strand
TATACTTAATTTGAATTTCTATTATGTTCCAAGCAATTCAAAAGCAACAAAAATGAAGATAAATAAATAAACCATGAAATCAATAAGTTAAATTGTGAGGGGAGAATAAAACACACCTTAGTATGTATAGATAGAATGCAATGATAGTTAACCATGAGAGATAACACAGACAATGAAGTGGATTAATTTGACACAGTCTTGAAGGAAAGACAGGACTTGGAACCACAAAAAAAAATAGAAAGAATACAAGGTACCATAAAGGTATTATCAGAGCATTTATCTTCTCTTCTAAAATATAGTTGATAATTTTTGCTGCTTTGAATTATTTTTAATCAATTCTTATGAAATCTTAAGTCTATAGATTAATTTGGGCATTCTCAATTACTATATCATGGAATTTTAAGAAAACAATTTCTCTATTTTATAGTTTAGCTATATATTTGAGTAACTACTACTATGTGCCTATCCTACATAATAAAGTGGTAATACGCAAATTGACCATCATGCCCTCACATAAGATGGCCGCCACAAGATGGCCGGCAGGAGAGGAAAATTGTGAGTGATCAGGTCAGCAGGGGAGGGCAATTAGGGGTGACCAGGCCAGCAGGGGAGGGCAATTGAGGGTGAACAGGATAGCAGGAAGGGCTGTAGGGGCAACCAGGCAAGCAGGGGAGGACAATTGGGGCCATTCAGGCTGGCAGGGGAATAGTTAGGAGTCAATTAGGCTGGCAGGGGAGTGGTTAGGGGGTGATCAGGCTGGCAGGCAGAAGCGGTTAGGGGCAATCAGGCAGGCAGGCAAGTGGTTGGGAGCCAGCAGTCCCAGATTGTGAGAGGGATGTCCGACTCCAGTTTAGGCCCAATCCTTGTGAGGTCCCAGATTGGAGAGGGTGCAGGGTGGGCTGAGGGATATCCCGCCCCGTGCACGAATTTTGTGCACCGGGCCTCTAGTAAAAAATAAAAAAATACTGTTTTACCCTCAAGGAACTCAGTCTAGTAACAAACAAATATGATGAGTGCATAAAACTATTCCATTCAAATTTTCCATTTTCATGGGGAACAAGTAGCTTATAATCATAATTTTTCTGCCTATATCAAAAGGCATCTGCATTTTGCTATCCATGAATTAGCACCAACTTGATACCAGGAATTATTTGGAAAAAGCTCTCTGTTGAAGCCATAATTTTATCTGATATGAAATATATATCCACAGTGTGAATAGCAAGATTCAACAGCAGTTCTTGATTCTTTTGAATTTAAAGGGAATATATATAAATTTAATAAAAAAGAATAGATTTTTAAAATTCCCTATGCAAAATTTGAAATGCTTAATATAAATGATGAAATGAAAAAATATTTTCTGTAAATATGATAATGTGATTATTCTTAATATTAAATGAACTTTTATAAACCTATGTTTTTTTAAAGCAACTAAAACACAAAAGGAAAATGGAAGGATCAAGATATATAATTCATCAAGATGAAATAGAAATAGTAATTAATTATAGAAAAATTCTACCAATAGAATTTACAAAGTAAATATCCCAGTCTATTGAGACAAATTATTTATGATGGTAGACTCATGGCTGAATTCTTTTTGTTTTAATTCATTATATTTTCTAAAACTTCTAAAACATATGTATATTATTTATATCATCATAGAATGTCAACATTTCTATTATGAAAAGCTGAAAATATAATTAAAATAGAGAAAAGTCTGATCAAGTCCCACATACTCCATTTTTTGAATTAACAATTTTCAAGATTTTGCAAAATATTGCTTCACTTTCTTTCTTTCTTTCTTTCTTTCTTTCTTTCTTTCTTTCTTTCTTTCTTCCTTTCTTTCTTCCTTTCTTTGTTGTTAAAATTATGTTAAACCAAATCCCAGCCATCACATCATTTCACTTCTACATACCTTAGCACATACCTTCAAAAAGTATGGAAAATTTCCTTCATAAAGTCAGTGTCTTTTTTATGCATAACAAAATTAGTTCCTTATTATCAACCACATAATCAAATTCCATAGATTTTTAAAAAACTCTTTTTCATATATGGTTTGCTGATCAGGATTCTTAAAAATTCATACATTGGTACATTTTAATGTTTGATCTCTGGGTCTCTCTCAATATGAGGCTGTCCTCACTAACTTTTGGTGAGCCAATGTTTGTTTTAGAAATAATTCCTTTTTAACTCTGGGGTTTCCTATCTTTAACTTTCTCTCCATCCCTCATGCTAATCATTACTATAATTATTTTCAGTCCATCTAGACTATTTATTTGTCTATGACAATTTTCTTCATTTCCTTGCTTTCATTTTAGGAGAAATTCCTTCAATAGAAGATTTATTTCTATTGTAATTTTCTCTGACATATTTAGAGGAGTGGGATTCTCAATATCACTTAGAAAGGATGAAAAAGTTTTTCCTTTTTACGGAAGTTTTTTTTTCTTTAAAGTTGGAGATCAGCCAGAGAATAGTGATTTAAAGCATTTGTCCTAATAGTTCTGCACTTTAAGAAGGTTACTCACATGGCTGAGAAAAGCAGCACTCCAAATTGCTCAAAATTTTGTTTTTAAGAATTTCCTTTGTCAATTTTGGTTGACTAAAATGTTTTTGTTTTTTCTTTCCGAAGACATCCTTTCTCTGTAATAATTTTAGGATATATATCTTATGAGCTTAATTATTTTCTTGCTTAATTTTGTCTTTTGTGTGTTTTTATCATATTTATTTTCTATGATTGATATAGAAATCTGTAGAAGCCCAGTTTAATATACAAATGCAAGTGAAATTAACCAGATTTTGTTTTTGGAGGGGTGAACCTTTTGCTAAATACTTTAATTTATTAAATAAGGACATTGAGCACATTTTTTAAAAACTCATTATCTTTTTATACATTTAAAAGAGAATTTTTTTGTTGTTCTGAAAAAGTTACCTATAGACTTTTTGATTTTTCTCCAAACTTGAGTGAATAAAAATCAGCTACGACATTTCAGCAGCACCTTCGACCCAGCTTCATCTTCTTTCCTCTAGAATCAAATATGGATTCTAGAAGAAAATAGGGCACAGTAGAGCAGATTTTATACCCCCATGATCATCACAACTCATTTGCCTTAAGCATCGTGCTCCCTCCCACTTATATATTTATTTAGCTTTGTACAATGTGTTTGTTCTGTTCAACCATTTAGGATTATTTGTTTTTGGAACATATGTAGTGCAATGAAAAATGCAAAGTACATAAACACTCTTTCCTGCCATTGTATTCTAAGGGCTATTTTGCACAAAGAACAAAGAAAAGATAATAGACACTCTTTTACTCCAGGATCACAATATATTTTCCTGATCCCAGGCACAGAGGCCGGTAGTTATTGATCAGAATGCTGGAGTAGTTTATCACTTTCTACTTCCAATAAATAGAGGTGTTTGTCTTCATTTTAAAATTTGTGTTTTAGTGAATTATTTCAAACGTATGACACGCAGGAGTGAACTGAGAGATGATCAATATGGAATTTAAATTTTTCTCCTATTTGGATTCAAAGAGAAAAGTAACATCCCTAATCCAGTTGTAATCACTAAAACACACTGAGTCACCCCTTTTTTTCTTCCTTGGTAATTCCAGCCTCTCTGCTTCATGTTTCTCTTTGTGGGATCCACCCAGCCAAGAATAACTTCGTTTATCAGTCTCTGTTATACCCTGGTGCCTTCAGGCATGAACCTGTGGCACTGGTCATGGGAGACTGATGAATTATTTGAAAGACAGGAATATTGGAAATGTCAGAATACAAATTATTGTGTATTGAAAGTTATTTGTTATTAGCAATTTTTTTTTAAAAAAATTCATCTTTTCACATTATCTATCTGTTTAATGCTAAAATTTCTTTGCCTGAATTACCTCAGCAACCTCTGTGTCAGCATTGTCAGCCTTAGGTTGTAAATTACAAAGAGACAGATTGTGTCTGTCTAACTTGCTGTGAACAGCAACTAACAAAGCATTTTATGAAGATAGATTCTCCATGTGTTTTGATGGTGATAAATTTTACTGAGTCTATTTTAATATCTTATTCTGGTTATATTTTAAAAGGAGAAACTATCAGTATACCACACAATTAACCCAAATGCATTTGAAAAGAAAACCAGGATATGAAATGTATTTGAAGTTTCTATCTAAATTATTTGAACTATATTAAATTTTCAAGAAAAGTTTTGAACAGGATAAAATCCAAATGTCACCGAGTGGACAGTAATTTAAAAATACCTTGAAGATTAGGCTTCTGTTAGTATCCAGTTAATGATCCAGTAGTTTCATCAAGGAAATAAGTTTAATTTAGTCTTTATTCATTTGAAATTTGAAGTTAGATTTGGCTCAAGGCTACTGCACTTTTTATGGGCTGATCCCAATAATTATGTGATTCTGAAGTGATTAGCATGCTGCTAATATTTTTCAGTTTATTTTAAGGTTATAGTTGTAAGTAGAAAGGTTTCAAAAGAACTCATTTATACAACAAGGAAAGACATGTTACAAAATTATAACCTGAAGTCAATACCAAATTATACTCCATTGAAGTTAGCTACCAATTTTTCTGCCAAAATTGCAAAGTAAATTTCTATTTTAGAAAAGTTTATTTTTTTACTTATTGTTCAATGTATTTTCCTTCAATGGATTCAAAAGAATGTTTTTCAGACTTAATTTTTTTTAATACATAGTCATCTTTGAGCATGTTTAATTTATTTGAATTTCAAAAAATTATCTACCACAGATATATTAAGAAAAAGAAAAACTCTATTAGGGTTTTTCCAAACCCATCTCCAGGAGGTCTTGTTCATCTTTTGGATGGAGATGAACCAAGAGAAAGCTTCATAACGCTCTTGTAATCTAACCTAAAGAATGTCATATCAAATACAATTTTATTTGAATTTCAATACAAAAGCACATTCTAAGTGGAATGAAATACTTCACCATTTTGAATAATCTAGAATTGCTCCACTTTGTTAGTGCAGTTAATTAAGGGGTGAGGGAAATGACAGAATGTTTAAAGTTCTTTAATCATTTTGTAAATCAAGACTCCTATGGTAAAGCCCTGGCATTGCTCTTTTGATTCCTCCAATGCTGCCCTAAGTGCCCTCCACTCGCCCTCCAGAATTAGTGCAATGAGGCACTTAACCATCCTCTGGGAAGAGTATATGAAATTTCCCCTACCATGGCTTTTGCTCTTTCCCTTTCTTGGATAGTCTTATTTTCTTTTCTCAGGATTGATATCTTTTATAAGTTTCCAGTACAGGTTCCACCTTCAACTTGAGGGTTCCTTGACCATTTTTACAGTCCTCTTAAATTGTGCCAGAACCCATTTGTTTGACGCTGCAAAAAAGTCATCATTTATTGATCTCATTTTTGTTATGTAACTTTTATACCAGTATTAAACTTTGCGTGTTCTCAAACTTTTTTGTAGAGGGTAAATTCAATGAGTTAAGTTTCTATGTATTCTTTTCATTGCCAAGTGTGGTACAAAGCAATTGTTCCATAAATGTATGCCGAAAAGAGCAAACAAAGAGGTGAGTGAAGACAATGACCTTCATTCATTGTGTAGCTCAATGATGTTTCCTTTGGGTAATACCAGATGTGAACTCCGGTGACAAATTCTAGGGATGCTGAGTACACAGAATGCTTGAGTTTGTAAGGACAGTTAATTAAATACTATGAATAATATGGTTTTCTACTAGACAATGTGTTTTTGATTAATTAAAACTAGTCATATGTTCAAATGTCTTGGCAACAAATGCACTTTTTACAAATTGGAAAAATAATTTAAAATAACATTTCTTTTATAAGAGGTTGGGTGAGAAAGGAAAAAAAAAAGGAGCAGTCACAAGTGTCTATTTGAGATAAGCTGAATTCAACCTATACTTTAATTAACAAGCACTATCTCCATTCTTTTCCCCTTTAGAAATAAACATGAATGAATATTTCTGTAACAAAATTTGAAGGGCAAGGAAGGTACTGAGAAATAATTTCATAATGAGAGATAGATGTTTGCTGGTTTATGGCAGGGGCTTTTCATATTTAGTTCATTTTGTTTCTTTGCTTGTTTATTTGATGTTTGCTTATTTTAATTGAAATATTATATACACAAACAATAAAAGAAGCCAAATTAAAGCGACTACAGGACAAAAGACAAATCACAAAGAGATACAGTTTGTGATTTTTAAAATATTTTTGTTTTGTAGATTTTTTATACTTATAATAATACTAGTGGCTCGGTGCACAAAAATTTGTGCACTCGGGGGCTGGGGTTCCTCAGCCCGGCCTGTGCCCTCGCGCAGTCTGGGACCCCTCGGGGGATGACCACCTGCTGGCTTAGGCCTGCTCCCTGGGGGATTGGGCCTAAGCTGGCAATCAGACATCCTTCTGGCAGCCCAGCAGCCCTCGGAGGATGTCCATTTGCCAGTGGGGAGCAGACCTAAGCTGCAGTCAGACATCCTTAGCGCTGCTGAGGAGGTGGGAGAGGCTCCCACCACCACCGCTATACTGGCAGCCATCAGCCTGGCTTGTGGCTGAGTAAAGCTGCCCCCTGTGAGAGCGCACTGACCACCAGAGGGCAGCTCCTGCATTGAGCATCTGCCCCCTGGTGGTCAGTGTGTGTCATAGCGACCAGTCATTCCCAGTCTTTCTGCTGTTAGGGTCAGTTTGCATATTACCCTTTTACTATATAGGATA
>NW_005355461.1:2424431-2426570 GCF_000412655.1 Myotis brandtii | reverse complement strand
CAGTGGAGGCGCCACATTCCTTTCAGTAGAAACTGAAGATTGATAGGAGCCTGCCGGCTGAGGGGAAGGACCAGGAGGTCTGCCTTGTGCCCATTCCCAACCCACAGTCCCGCTTTGCTGGTGGAGCCTCCTGAGCCCAACGCCCATGGCCTGGGTGCACAGGGGGCAGGGCCGCCGCCATCTCCATCGCCATCGCCATGTTCCCTCTGAGCCCCGCGCGGATGGCTGGGGCTGCACTCAGGAAGGGCTGCACAGGGAGCGGGCTGCACACGGGGCGGGGACCCCTGCCATCCCCTTGTTCCGCCTGAGCTCCGTGCCATGGCCTGGCCGCACATGGAGGGGCTGCACATGGGGTGGGGACCCCGCTTCGCCGCTTTCCGCCTGAGCCCAGAAAGGATGGCCTGGCTGCACAGGGGGCGGGGCCCCACCATCGCCTCCTTCCGTTTGAGCCCCAGGGCCACTTTTGCCCTGCCACCAGGCTCTTAGCTGCCACTTGGGTTTCCGATCACCGAGTGACAGGCGGCTTCTTCCCCTTTGCCTCCCAGCATTGCGCCTACATATGCAAATTAACCGCCATCTTTGTTGGCAGTTAATTTGCATATCGCCCTGATTAGCCAATGGGAAGCATGTTGGAGGTACAGTTAATTACCATGTTTGTCTATTATTAGATAGGAAGACACAGAAAAAAACAATTGAATATAGAATATTAAGAGAGAGAAAGAGAAATATAAAGTGACCTATTTCTTTTTTTTTTTTTTCTGAGTCCTAGCGCAGTGTTTATTTCACAACACCAGTGGTTTTCAAGGAGTTATTTCTGGAGCCTTCTATTCTGATTAACTGGGAGTGAGGTGGGGCCCAGAGTGCTGGCCACTCCCCCCCACTCCCTGGAACACCCCCATGAAGGTGTCTCTGCAGCACCCCAGGCTCCACTGAAAACAATCTGAAAACCACTGCCCTACACACACTGCTCCCAAACCACTTTAACCTCCCCCATTTCCAGCCATAATTACCTGGTGTTGAAAACAAAGAGCCTGACATCAACTTGTGGGACAAGTAATTTCGGGCACAGAATAAATCACAAAAATGACAGTATGGTAGGAGGAAACATGCCAGCTAAATTTAAAGGCACAGTTGTGGTTTAATTTATCCTCTTACAATAAATATACTACCATTACTGTCTGGACAAGTGCTTTGGGGCCAATTGATTGTTGAAATGCTATGACTTCTTGTGATGCAAACAGACAGCTGTCCGATTAGAACTAAGAGGCTAGTGAGGATGATTCTCCTGGTGAAAGCATCCCTTACCATTATGGCTCTATGCTCCACATCTGAATGAGAAGGCAGGGTGGTCAAGACAGGGAATCCTCCAAAAGCAGCAAGACTGTCAACCCACCATGCAGAGCTGGTCCTCATCACCTCCGGCCACACATGCTTCCGTACAGCTGTCCAGAGGATTATGCTAATGAGGAGAGGGCCTTTTGTCAGAAACCCTGGCCCAATCCAACCATTTTTAAAGCTCATGAGACAGGTCCGTCTGGGGCTCTGTTTACTTTCTGGTGATGCCATTCCTGGACAAAGCAGTTTTACAAAGAATCTCTTTGTAGGAGGACTCTGTCCCACTTTGTGTATCCTCCTTCTGAAAACGTGATTATAAAATGTTTCATCATAGGAATGCATTCTGTAAGCTAAAAAAAAAAAAAAGAATTGTAGAGAAGGGCTAATAAAAAAAAGTAGTCCCTACTCTAAGATGAAAATATTTTTTAACTATTTTAGTCATTTCTGTTTTTATTCTTATGGTGATGGCCTCATGTTCTTAAATAATATGCTAACATTGCTATTTCTTGATGTAGTATTTTCTGAAATTGCCTGTGACTTCCTACCATGAAAGGTGAAGATTGCACTCACCTCTACTTCTGCCCTGTCACTTTTCTCAATAGAGTTAGGTTCTCATTTTAAGTTCCTCTCTTGGTTACATTTATAATTTTAAATTAGCACCTTCATTTCTTGTTATGTCATTGACGTTATCTGTTTCCTCTCATCTTTGCTCTTGTGTTGTTGAGCTTCACTTTATTTTATTTATTTATTTTTTTATACAATAACTTCCCTTTTATTCCCTCCCCTTTATGTTTTTTTTTTTTT
>NW_005355461.1:2398068-2424351 GCF_000412655.1 Myotis brandtii | reverse complement strand
GCTGGGGGGGGGGGGGGGGGGGGGGGGGGGGGGGGGGGGGGCCTGGGCGGGGGGGGGGGGGGGGGGGGGGGGAGCTGAGTGAGCCTGCGAGCTGGAGGGTGGGCCGGGTGGGAGCTGAGTGAGCCTGCGAGCTGGAGGGTGGGCCTTCTAATGGTCTTTCCATACAACCAGGCTGTACTTACACTTCAAATCCAGAGCCATATGTTCTCAAGAGCCATGCCTTGCTGAGGAATGCTCCTTTCTTACCTCTTGTATTTTTTATGTAGACTTTGTATAGAGATGAGGTTTCTTGTTACATAGCAAAAAAAATTAAATGAATGCATTACCATTTTATAGGAAAACTGTGATTTTCTTCAATAATTTTGCATTTCACAAAGAAGGCCTACCTGAGCTTTGTGTCAAGTCTGCTAACTTTGTGAATGTCCTATATTTTTCAAACTGGGGCTAGCCAACGTATTTTAGGATTTTCAAGCTCTATACCAGAATTATTTTAATATTAAATTTTCATTTCAATAGTAGCCTAAAAATATAAATAAATAAAGCCTGAAAATATGCTGGAATATTGCATAATCCACCTTCTGTTGGATTTGACATTTACCATAACACAGATATCAAAAGAATCTAAAATACATTTCATTTTATATAGACATATCTAAAGGGTACCAAAACCAATCCAATTTATAATCCAAAATAACGCTCCATGAAAATTCTCTCTCCTATTTCTCTAGCTTTCAATATTGCATACACCCTCAGCTTCCCTCTCTAAGCTGAACTCCTATTAACCCTCACATAAGCTGCTGCCCATATAATGGTTCTTTTCTTTCCTCCCCTTTCCATTTTTCTTTCATTTTTCCCATCAGGTATCTGAATATCCCCTTTTAGTATCTCTTGCTCACACCCCAATCTAACCAAAGATAACTTTAATATGATTAAGTAAATCTTATCATCTATGTAAGAACTAAGAAGTGGAGAAGTGAAATGCTTAGCTGGTGAGTCTATACAGAGAAAAACGAGAGAGAAAAAGCTGTGAAAACTATCTATACTAATAAAAGCCTAGGTGACCCTTGCGCGTGATGTCGTCACAAGATGGCCACCACAAGATGGCCACGCACACAGTGGAGGTGGGGTGCAGCAGCCGCTCCATGTGGTGAGGCCTGGGGGTCCACAGCTCCATGCGGCTCAGAGGAGGCCGGTCCCAGTGTCTCCTCCACCTCGCATGGAGTAGGCATATCCCAGCGGAGGAGGTGGGTCGCGGCAGGGGAGGGCACTTGTGGTTGATCGGCTGGCAGGGGAGCAGTTAGGGGGTGATCAGGCTGGTAGGCAGAAGTGGTTAGGGGCAATCAGGCAGGCAGGCAGGCAAGCGGTTAGGAGCCAGCGGTCCCGGATTGTGAGAGTCATGTCCCAGACTGGAGAGGGTGCAGGCTGGGCTGAGGTACAACCCCCCACTTCACGAATTTTGTGCACCAGGCCACTAGTATACTAATAACTTTTGTGACTATTAAATAAGCATATTCTGACCTTCTTTTGGATGGTCAATTAATGTCCATTCTTATTTGACTTACAGTCTCATTTGTGTTATATGGCCACATAAATTAAGAGAATTTGCATTTAAAATAACATTAAAAAATTCAAACTAGTGACATAAGTTCTTAAGAGGCCCATGGTAATTTTCTCAATAGCCCTCAAATTTTTACATTTGAGAATGAGCAGCCTGAAAGGAAAATAAGATGGACTCTCTAAAGTGGGGTAGATAATTGGGCAGACATTCACAGTATGTTTGGGATGAAAAGCATGTGAGTACAATAGCAAATGGAAGAGTGAATAATTTTAGATGTCACTAGGCATACAATAGCAAGTATCAATATAAAACAGAAATAGGAAGGAAAGTGCCAAGTGTGTTCTGTGGGAGGGAGGAATAATTTCTATAGTTGTCCAAGCTGGCCAGCTTGGACAAAGGGAAGATGGATATTCATTTTATTAAGGGAGCCAATTTCATTAACATTCATTTAATAATATATATCCATATTTCTATCAACAAATATCTATATGTAAATTATGTAAACATTTTATTTGACTAAAACGCATGCAGAAAAATGCACACACTTAATTGGCAGCTTGATATGTCTTTTTAAAAAATATGTTTTTATTGATTTCAGAGAGAAGAAGGGAGAGGGAGAGAGAGCTAGAGAAACATTGATTCCCTACCTCCTGTACACCCCCCTACTGGGGCTCGAGTCCCCAGTCCCGGACATGTGCCCTGACCAGGAATAGAACCAGTGACCTCTCAGTGCATGGGATGGTGCTCACTCAATTTAGCAACACTGGCCGGGTGGTAGCTTGATAAATTGTCACAAAATGAGCACAGTCATGTAACCATAAACAGATCAAGGAATCACATAAGATACTATATCCCACACACTAGAGTGGCTCTAAAAAAAGGAAAATAACAAATATGAATGATATAGAGAAATTTGTACCCTCATACATTGCTGGTAGGAATGTAAAATGGTACAGTCCTTATAGAAAATAGCTTGGTGTTTCCTCAAAAAATTAAATATTGATTTACTCTGTGACCTAGAATTTCCATTCCTACCTATATCCCCCCAAACTGAAAACAGATATTCAAACAGTGAAACATAAATGTTCATAGCAGCAATATGCAGATACATTTTATTTGTCAAGCATAAATGTCAGCTTTATTTAGAATATTTAGGTACCAAAAATAAATAACAAAAAATAAAAAATTATATACCTATGACTGTTAAGAAAAAGTTAATTGCTTTGAGAATACTACTAAGGCACTGGTCTGAATTATCTAAATTTTTATATCTTTAATATTCAGATGCTCATAGCCATTTTCTTAAGAAATATTTTTAGTAAGGTAATTTAATCTTATTTTTTCCACATGGAAGACAGAGTTTTAAGCAATAAGTACGTAATAAATCCTAATAAAAATACTGTGATAAGCCCTAGCCAGTTTGGCTCAGTGGATAGAGTGTCAGCCTGCACACTGAAGGGTCCCAGTTTCGATTCTGGCCAAGGGCACATGCCTGGGTTGCGGGCTTGATCCCCAGTAGGGGGCAGGAGGCAGCTGATCAATGATTCTCTCTCATCACTGATGTTTCTATCTCTCTATCCCTCTCCCTTCCTCTCTAAAATCAATAAAAAATATATATTTAAAAAATACTGTGATAACATTCAGGTTCAAAAGTACTTATCATTAGAAAAAGGGTTTATATACTTGGGTGTTTTTACTTTAAAACATTTTTTTTTTCATCACAATAATCCATCCACCCATCCATCCATCCATCTATCCATCCATCCATCTATCCATCACCCCACCAATCTACTCATTTAACATTATGGAGCTCATACTCAGAGGCAAGCCCTTTGCTAGACAATAAGAATGCAACATTGAATGAAACAAGATTTTTGTTTTCAAAGAGAACCTGTGTGATTGAGAAAACTTATTTAAAAGCTGCAGATAGTCTGTGAGAATTATTAAAATAGAAGCTAACTTGTTTGTTTTCTGTTTTGGTAGTTTTGAAAACAGCTTTTCCCTGAAGTCTCAGTTCTTAGTTAGACCAAAATCCCAAACCTACTCCTTGCTCTCCATATGTCCTGGAGAAAACAAGTCTTGACTAATAGCAGAACATCGTTGGGAATCTAGTGAGGAAGATGGATGGCTGTGCGGGCTGAGTCTGGAAACAGAAAAGGCAGAGTAATTGAAAAGGAAGGGTTTGTGCATCATTCCCTTTAGCCACCATCTTCCAAGAAATATCAGCAGATGCAGAAGAACAGGAATCAGAGAAATAACAGAACAATTGTCTGGTTGCCTTCAGAAACATCAGGTGCCCTGTTCACGTCAGTTATAATTTCTAAGTTTTATCAACGTCTATTTCTTCACCTTAGTTTATATGTACATAGTTTATATCTGTATGGCATCACATATAGGCAGGTGAGTTATTCAGCAACATTTTGTCCACTTGATCAATGTAGGCTGTATAATATAGTTGGCAATAATTTGGGAGCCATTTGAGATTATTTACAGTTTTATTATCCAGGCAATTCTTCATTTCCAAGGTATATTTATTGTGTGTACCTGCTACAGTGGCACTGAGAGTAACCTGAAGTGTTCTCATTTGATAATAAATATTTTTGCATTTTATTTTTGTGCTCCTTCTCTCTGCCTAGTTGTTTTTCTACAAGTATGTTTATCTTTGGTAGTCAGACCATGCTGCATGCAGTTAGCCATAAAAAATTCATGTTTCTCAAGTTCACTTCAAAGCACTACCTGATCTGTCAAAACACATTTTAAAATGTCAAGAGGCCTTTCCATTATGGCCTTATTTGGTGCTGTGGTGGTTTACAACCCCATTCTACAGGGGGAAAAAGAGGTGAAAAGACACACAGATACTCCCAGCTGCACAAGGACAAGCAGCAATACATTGATGGTTAGCAGGACGTCTATAAAGCAGCAATGACTTAATAATTGTGTAAATGCACATTCGGATATTGAGAAAAAACATGTTTTTGAAAACTGAAATAAAATTAATCACTGTGATGTTTAAGTTCTCTATGGTAAAACTCACCGTTAACTCTTAATTTCAAGAGTTAATTACTAAAAGTTCTCTCCACAACCTGGAGTGAAGGCACTGAAAGTTTCCATCACAATGGGTACTTCATATGCAACCTCAATTGGGGGTATGGAATAGTAGCATGTGTATCAGGGAAATTGATAAAGAACCTCTGAACCATCATTCTGCTGGTCATAGCCACGACATGTTAGTATTTGCCACTCAACCTGATTTCAGACCAAAATACTTCACATTGTGGCTGCTAAGATCATCTGTCTCCTTCCTGTAGGGCCAGTCATCTCTGTTAAGGTTCTTGATCTGAAACAACAATAGCACTCCAACTTTACTCCACTATAATCTATTAGGAAGTCTTTGTAATAAAATATACATCGCATGCATAAATGCAACTTCATCATTATAGGAGAAAAAACAATCTCATGAGGAAGGCATCCTCAGAGTGAACCCATAACTACAATCACTTGTGGTTCGTAATCATCATTATAAGAACTCATAATCATTATTTAATTGTATACAGATATTAAACAAAAGTGTTGTACTATATAACAGACACTCTGCTGGGAACTGAGGGTACTATAGCTGGAAAGCAATATAAGTGTGTTGCCTGGCCTCTTGGATCATATATTCCAGTAGGGAAACATGATAGAGAGGAAAGTTTAGGGACCTTAGTCTCAATGTAGGACATTAGCAAAAAGTGACATCATTGCCAAGTCATCTATGTTCAGCTAGTAACAGCATATTCCAACAAATGACTGAATTTATATAATCTCTTGCTTTGTGGGGAAAAAGTCAAGTCCTAGGATACAGATTGGAACAAAAGAAATTTAGTAAAAAGTAACATATAATAAACATTAAGTCACTCAGCCACCATGGTTCAGTGGTTGAGCATTGACCTATGAACAAGGAGGTCATGGTTCGATTCCCAGTCAGAGCATATGCCTGGGTTATGGGCTCAATCCCCAGTATGGGGTGGGCAAAAGGCAGATCATCAATGATTCCCTCATCATTGATGTTTCTATCTCCCTCTCCCTTCCTCTCTGAAATCAATAAGAATATGTTAAAAAAAATAATAAAATTAAATAAACATCCTATATAATAAAAGGCTAATATGCAAATTGTCCCCTGGATTGGGAGTTCTGGGCCAGCCAACTGCCCACAGTCCCTCCCCCAGCTGGACCCACCTCTGATTGCCCCCCCACCCCAATCGGGAGTGGGGCCAGCCAGCCAACCTCCCACCCCCTCCCCCTGGCTGGCCCGGCCTGATTGCCCCAATCAGGGCGGGCTAGCTAGACCCCACCTGTAGCACGAATTCATGCACCAGGCCTCTAGTTAAGTCAATAATGGCTTATGGAGCTAACATGTGCCATGTCACTCTCCTCAAGCCTCAATCTCTGGTTGCCCTTCATATCAACCACAGTGTCCAAGGAGGACAGAAATATCCTTGAAGGTTCTTAGGGATTGGCAACTCATGTGCTTCCTGATAGGGTTCTCTCACTTCTCAGCTATGTGCAATCTTTGCAGAATCCATAGGTAACAATATTACATATGGTTTTTTATCCAGTCCTTACTAGGAATCCTGGATAAACTTTATAATTTGATACTTATAACTTAATGGGAAAGAAAAAATAGCTTTTCCTTTGAATTATTACTTTTTTCTGTGAGTGTAGTCACCTTCTATTATTATATGAATCATTTTGAGACAGGAAAGAGCAAGATGGGCAGTAGGGAGAATTCAGTTTTTCTTGGGGGAAAGCCTCTAATATCTTGAAAGTTGATATTTGTAGAATCTAAAGAACAAAATGAATTGACCAACAAAATAAAACCCAGAGCTAGGAGGCATGGAACAGACTGGTATACTTTAATGTGGGGTTGGAGGGACGAGAAGAGATAAACCAAAGAACTTATACACTTACTGGTACTAGAGGACTGGTGCATGGATTTGTGCACCAGTGGGGTTCCTCGGCCTAGGATACAGATTGGAACAAAAGAAATTTAGTAAAAAGTAACATATAATAAACATTAAGTCACTCAGCCACCATGGTTCAGTGGTTGAGCATTGACCTATGAACAAGGAGGTCATGGTTCGATTCCCAGTCAGAGCATATGCCTGGGTTATGGGCTCAATCCCCAGTATGGGGTGGGCAAAAGGCAGATCATCAATGATTCCCTCATCATTGATGTTTCTATCTCCCTCTCCCTTCCTCTCTGAAATCAATAAGAATATGTTAAAAAAAATAATAAAATTAAATAAACATCCTATATAATAAAAGGCTAATATGCAAATTGTCCCCTGGACTGGGAGTTCTGGGCCAGCCAACTGCCCACAGTCCCTCCCCCAGCTGGACCCACCTCTGATTGCCCCCCCACCCCAATCGGGAGTGGGGCCAGCCAGCCAACCTCCCACCCCCTCCCCCTGGCTGGCCCGGCCTGATTGCCCCAATCAGGGCGGGCTAGCTAGACCCCACCTGTAGCACGAATTCATGCACCAGGCCTCTAGTTAAGTCAATAATGGCTTATGGAGCTAACATGTGCCATGTCACTCTCCTCAAGCCTCAATCTCTGGTTGCCCTTCATATCAACCACAGTGTCCAAGGAGGACAGAAATATCCTTGAAGGTTCTTAGGGATTGGCAACTCATGTGCTTCCTGATAGGGTTCTCTCACTTCTCAGCTATGTGCAATCTTTGCAGAATCCATAGGTAACAATATTACATATGGTTTTTTATCCAGTCCTTACTAGGAATCCTGGATAAACTTTATAATTTGATACTTATAACTTAATGGGAAAGAAAAAATAGCTTTTCCTTTGAATTATTACTTTTTTCTGTGAGTGTAGTCACCTTCTATTATTATATGAATCATTTTGAGACAGGAAAGAGCAAGATGGGCAGTAGGGAGAATTCAGTTTTTCTTGGGGGAAAGCCTCTAATGTCTTGAAAGTTGATATTTGTAGAATATAAAGAACAAAATGAATTGACCAACAAAAAAAAACCCAGAGCTAGGAGGCATGGAACAGACTGGCATTCTTTAATGTGGGGTTGGAGGGACAAGAAGAGATAAACCAAAGAACTTATACACTTACTGGTACGAGAGGACTGGTGCATGGATTTGTGCACCAGTGGGGTTCCTCGGCCTGGCCTGCAGGGATCAGGCCAAAACTTCTCCAACATCCAAAGAACTTATACACTTACTGGTACGAGAGGACTGGTGCATGGATTTGTGCACCAGTGGGGTTCCTCGGCCTGGCCTGCAGGGATCAGGCCAAAACTGGCTCTCCAACATCCCCCAAGGGATCCCGGATTGTGAGAGAGCAGTTCTCAAGTGACACACCCCGGAATCAGGCTCCCTCCTCTCTGGTTCTGGGTGCATCATCTGAGAACCACAGCTGCCAAGTCACCGCAGCTCAGCAGCTCCTGCATTGAGCATCTGCCCCCTGGTGGTCAGTGCATGACATAGCTACCAGTCCGAGCGTCTGTCCCCTTGTGATCATTGCACATCATAGCTACCAGTCAGACAGTCGAACAGTTGGACGGTTGCTTAGGCTTTTTTATATATAGACTAGAGGCCCAGTGTACAGATTCATGCACCTGTGGGGTCTCTCGGCCTGGCCTGCGGGAATCAGGACAAAATCAGCTCTCCAACATCCCCCAAGGGGTCCCAGATTGCAAAAGGGCACAGGCCAGGCTGAGGGACCTCACTGGTGCGCCATTGGGGCTGGAGAGGGATGGCGAGAGGGCTCCAGGGTGTGTCTGGCCTGTCTTGTCCAGTCCCGATAGGCCGGACCCCAGCAGCAAGCTAACCTACAGGTCGGAGCGTCTGCCCCCTGGTGGTCAGTGCTCGTCATAGTGACTGGTCGAACACTTAGCATGTTTTATAGGATATGCATAGGCCATAGACACGGCAAAAGGATAATGAAGACCTGGGGGGTTAGGTAGGGGTTGGGAAGATGGATTAAAGTGGGGGGGATGGGAGATAATGGGAGATATCTGTAACACTATCAACAATAAAAATATATTTTAAAAAAATTTTAAGTTGATATGTCTTCCTCTTCCTCTATGACCCTGCAACCCTAACACAGCTGGGGCTGCCTATTCTTTAGGAGACAAATTACATTAGGTCAAGTCCTTATCCTACTCTCTAGGGGAAGTCCAATGACCTTCCCGAAATTTTTGTGACACAGGCTTTTAAGCTTATTCCAGACCCTGCTGGCTCTGAATTGCCACCTTCACTGAACTCTTGATTTTACTCATTTTTCAACTCCTACTGCAGTTTATCCCTTTTTCCCGGGCTCACCCAAAATGTCTCTGTCTGCTCCTTTTTTTTTTATTTCCCCTAAGATCACTTCATTTATATTCTTTTGAATGTACAGATTTAATGAAAACTTTGAAGTCAGAGATGAGTTTTTAAAATATTTTAATATTAGGCTTTAAGATTTTTGACCACCTTTCTTTAAAAGTTATGGTTGCCCCTTTCCTACCAGGCTATGCAACAATATTTATGCTGCAAAATTCCAGTGCCCTTTGCATTTACTATGCAGAACATCAGCTCCCTTTACCCAGCTCATGATTGTGAGCTACAGGAAAATGAAGGACCTCAGTCTACTAGCACCAAAGACCTTCCCAAAGTTTCTTCTTTTCTTCATCCTTTATTAATCAATCTCTCACACAGAACAGACAAGACTAGTATTCTAAGGTGATTTAATTTTCCGCTAATATGAGCTATGCTGCTCTCAAATAAAAGACAGTGACTAAATCCACTTTGGGTTTCAAACAATTTTTTACTTTATTGCAAAACCTTGCTTTGCGTCTGAGTTAAGTACCTTTTCCTCACTCTCAGAGAATTCATCATGGCACAGATTATACTGTATTGTCTGCATCTCCCATTATGCTGAGATTCCATGAGCAAGAAAGTCCTGTATATTTTTTCACTATTTTAATACCTAACACTGCTTGGAAGTAGCTACTCAACAAACATTTGTTACATGAATGAATGAATAGTGTCATATCCCTGACAAAGATAAGACCTGGATCTTCAATATATTCTACATTTCAATATAGAAGATATTACAAGAGGATTATAATCACAATATAAAGAAAACCCCTGAAAGGTACTGCTTATCTGGGTTCCACATGCTAAAGATGAAGACTTTCTGACCAGAAAAGAGAAATGATTTAGCTTAGTCTTCTCACACTGTAAGGATGCACAGGGCTAGAAATCAGACACCTTCTCTCTGGGCCCCGCATCTTTCCGTTACACTAGAGCAGAGCCTGAGGAGTCAGACCTCCCGCCTCTCTAAACCATGGAAGAAGCTGGTGGACAGCTTTGCAGAAGCATTGATTGCTTTTGCATCTCTTTGCAGATAGTGCAGGATATGAAGCTTCCCCCACTCCTGGTAGCCTGAAATGGATTTTCAAGTTTAGAAAAATAACCCGGGGAACACTATTCTTGGCAAGACTTTCCAAGGGCATTTAAGATTTTCAAAAGCTGTTCCTGGACACAAGGAAGTTTTAGTTTCCTGGAGGTGAGTTAAGCTGTCTCCTCTGGGCATGGAAGGATTAAGATTTAAGAACCACAAGTGACATTTATTTAGGAATAATAAGAATTAACCACCAAATACTGCTTGCTTGTTTATTTGTTCCGCAGACAAAAGCTTCCAGGAAATACTTTCATTGCACATAACCATGAGAATTGTTGGAAAAGCCCTGATAATCCACAAGATTAGAAAAATCTCCTTGAGGATAACCACTAGACATTTAATTTCCACTGTGTCCCACCCCTGTCCCTTGAAAGCTTCTCAGCGCCCTGCCTATCTCTTTAGCCTCACTCCCAACCTATCTGTCATTCATACCCTGTATGCAAGCTACAGATAAGTAGCTGGAGTATATTATGAGAGAGGCAATACATCAAAAATTGCCTCCATTTAAAGCCCTGCTCCATCACTTTCCGGCTGTGTGATCTAGCTGGGTTGACTTTGCTGTTGTTATTCCTCCATTTGAAAAAGAGGAAGACTAAGTAGGACTAATTGAGTTATTACATGTAAGGCACTTGCCTAACACATAATAATTGGTCAATAAATGTTACCTATGATTGAAAACACCTTATCTGCAATTCCAAAATGGTAAGTGTGAACTGTTAGTTTTTATGTAGTTCTTCTGGAACAAAGCCAGACCTGATCTGAACTCACTAGACAGCAAAGCTCAACTTGAATTGATGTGAGACTGCATCTAGTCTACATTTATTCCACTTAGTATAATATATGTTTGATTTACTGAAGAAATTAATAGCTTAAATACAGGGTGCTGTAGCAGACCCCACTGGATATTATGGAGTATATTATAACTCTATATTGTGTTTCTCAAATCTAAAGAGATACGAATTCTGAAATGCACTGGGACCCAAGAATTTTGTGTAAGACAGCATGAGCGTGGATCATAATGGCTTCATATACTGTTGCCTTCCTAACATGTGTGTGTTATTCTCACCCGACCCTGTCCTCCTCATTCAGGGAGACTCAGATCCAGAGTGGACAGCTCTGTGTAATTTCCTTTACTGTTCCAGACAGCTGGACTTTTCTCCTTTTTTGATCCCCTATGGTTCCTAACACTGCACTTAACACATGCAATTTTCTTTGCTATATTTTGTGAATTGTCTCCTGAGAAAATTAAGCAACACTTCAGTTAACATATAAAATTGTCCCTAATGAATATTTTCTGCTAACACTATTTAAAAAAAGTAAACATGGGATTTCTTTAAAAATCTGTTTTAAACTGACACTGAAGTAAATATTATTAATGACAAAATTAATTATGTAAATAATAAACTTGCTTTCTTATTTGTGGTTTCAAAAAATAATTATCTTACTGCTATGAAATGTGTCCTGACAGGTTCTGGCATATAATTGCACAAAAACACCACCACAACAAAGCAGCAGGCTTCCCATTGCCAAAGGAAAAACTATTGACGTTGAACAATCACAGATGTTTCCATGATACACTACTTGAGATATCATATAGGAATAATTCCAAAAAGATATCAGAAGGCATTTTGAAGCTTTATGGATCTAAAAAGTCATTAAGTACTAAAATCTTAAGAGTATAGTTATAGTTGATATTTTGAGAATTTGTTCTTTTATTGTCTTTTTACAGCATTTACTTTCTCCTATTACAAAATAACATCTGTTGTAGAGAAATTAGAAAATACCTATAAGCAAAAAGAAAAGAAAAGTTGCTAATAATCTCCCTATTCAGAAATATCATGTATATATTCATTAGCTTATTCATGTATTTGTGCATATATAAATAATGGATGTGCCAGTGTGTGTGTGTGTGCTTGTATATCATAATCTGCTATGCTTTAGTTAGAGTGAAATGGTTATATTATGCTGCAAAGAAAGCAATTATATGGAATCTCTAAATATAATCAGATATGGTCTGGAAAAGAAAAATAAGTCACAAATATATAAGTATACAATTACGAATTGCGGTTTTCTAGAAAGGAAATAAACAGGGGATTAAAATATAGAAAAACAGTGTCAGGGAATAGTCTTTAGGGAAGAATGTCTGAAGAGTAAATTTTAAGAAGCAGCCTGTCTAGAATACGAGGCAAAGTAAAGAAGTGAAACAAGGTGGAGATGGAGAGGTCGATAGAGACCAGTCCACGCAGTGTCTGTAGTCCATTATAAGTATATCAACTTACTTTGAGGAATAATGGAAAAACATCAAAGAGCTTGCTGCAATGAAACTGATGTGATCTGGCTGAATCTAGTTTATTCAACCTCCCCAGTATTGACATTTTGGGTCAGATAATTCTTTGTTTTGAAGGGCTACTCTTTGCATTGTAGGAGGTTTAATAGCACCTCTGGCCTCTGGCCAAAAGATGCCAGTAACATCTCCCCAAATGTGACAACCGAAAAGGTCCCCAGACATTGCCTAACATCCCCGTGAGTTAAGAGCCAAAGAGTCCTGCTTAAAAACAGCTAGCTTAAACAATTTGAAGTATTCTGGCTAGTAGGTGAAGGATAGATTCTTTGGTAGGAGCATACCTTCTGATTACACAGGCAACCATCTTGTCACCACAAGAGAAATCAGCTTAAAGCGACACTAATCAGTGGATTTCAGAGCTGCAATAGAGAATCTGAATAGTTTAAATATCAATGAGCTGCTGAACCAATGACCTGAATCTGGCATATGAGAAAGCAAGTCATAGTGCAAAATCAAAGAGCAATGAGTTCCAGTGAGGGCGTAGCTAGTGGTCCATGCATAGAAGATAGTGACTTGGTCTGTAGCAACATGTCTTGGAGTTGTGACTATGGAGAATCTGTGATAGTGAACATTTTTGTGGAGTGAGAATAGACATAATTTGAATTTATACTGCAATCCAGTTATCACCCCATTCTTCTGCTTCATTTCACAGGACAACTTCTCACAAAAGTTGTCCATTTTCCAGACAAAAAGGGAAAAACTATATATAGTATGTGTATTATCTTGGTATATGACCAAGGTTACTATATAAATCAAGTAGAACCAAACAGACTGTTCAATAAGTGTTGAAGCAAATAGAATTCTGAATAATTTAAAAAACAATTTTCCCATACCACACTGATAAAAAATAAAATCCAGGTTAATAAAAGACATTAATTTGGAAAGCAACACTTTAAAACTATGAGAAATAATATAAGATAACCTTTCCATAATAGTGGAACAGAAAGAGATATTTAGCAATCATATGAAAGCAAAGCAAAGCAAAAAATATTTAATACGTATGACTACATAAAAACAAACATTTTTCTGTCTTATGATAAACTCCATCAACCAAGTATAAAGGCAAGATACAGTTTAAAAATATTTTTATGATCCTATGTAATAAAAGGGTAATATGCAAATTAACCATCACTCCATCACAAAGATGGTCGCGTCCATAGCGGCTGGGGTGCTGGACGCTGGTGGTGTCACCCTGGCGACAAGCCCCAGTGTCCCACGCCCCCCGGCCTGCAGAGGGAGGGAGGTTGGGAGGGCCTCTGGACAGAGGCTGGCCGGGGTGCAGCGTCCCGTGTGCCCTGGCCTGTAGAGGGAGGGAGGGAGAGTGGGCGGGCGGGCTTGCCTCTGGCCAGAGGCCGGCTGGGACGTGGGACACTGGAGTCATTGCAGGCCGGGCTGAGGAACCACCCCTCCCCCCCGGCACAAATTTTGTGTACAGGGCCTCTAGTACATATATAATAGACACAGGATTTATATACAGAATATAGGAAGAAGTTCATATTCAAAAGAAAAAAAGCAACCCAGTCGAGTTACATGTTAAGTAATTCCAAACAGAGGCATCAAAATCCTGCCCCTCTAAATTTGAGCAGCCCTCCAACTTCACTATTAATTAAGGAAACATGGTCAAAGCAAAAGCAGTTAACTTCATTCTCAAAAATGTAATTATGAAATATATTCACAAAATATAATCCTGAAAATTCCCCGTTTGTTAAGTGTGTGAAAAATAAGAATTCTTACAATTTATAGTGAGGACATACTAGAATTACTGTTCTCTAAATTTGTAAATATACAATAACAGTTAAAATATGTTGATTCTAAAAACATCAAGCAACTTGACATAAGCAACTTGGGCATATGTGTACCTTAGAGAAATTCTGTGCAAAGGTATCATGAGAAATTGCAATATTATTTATAACAACAAAAACAAAACCTTAATATTCACCCAGAGTAAAGGTCTAAAGCAGTTAAAGTGACTAAACTGCATCCATATATCAATAGGCTATAACTGAAAAATACAATGTTGGCTATTATAAATAATATTCTATTGAACAGTCTGTGCATACAGTTTTGGTGCTCATGTATATGCATTTCTGTTGGATATTTACTTCAAAGTGAAATTGATGGCTTAGTGGGTATTACATGTTTTGCTTTAGCAAAATAGATTACTAGATGTAGTGTAGATTGTATTAGTTTCAATGGTTTTCAAAGTGGTAATGCCAATTTACATACTCACCAGTAGTGGAAAAACTAGAAATAACCCCAATAGCAGCAGTAGGGTAATGTATCAATAAAATGTCGTACATTCATAAAATGAAATGCTGTCAAGCAATGAAAGTGAAAGAACTACTGCTCCACAGTAAAGAAAGATAAATTTCACAGACATATGCTGAGTGAAAGATGTTTGCCATGAGTATATATTTTATAATTCCATTTATTTGAGTTAAACAATAAGTCTACTACATGGTGATAGACATCAGAATAATAATTATTCGGCGGAGTGAGGACTGGATGTGGACTGCAAAGCAGCTTCCGTGGGTGAAATATTCCATCCTCTGCATGACCTGCCTGAGGGTCCTGAGGGTTGGGTTCTGAGGGCTCTAAGGGTTCTGAGGGTCCATTCACTTGGCAAAAAGTCATTCAACTCCATACTTAATATGCATGTACTTTTTTGTACATGTTAATTTAACAAAATATTAAAATGTGTTAAAAAGTCTTAAAAAGTAAGATACATAGTACATAATTGATAGAATAGATCAACATACATACAATTTTCAAAGGTAAACAATGCAGCACTATAGTTTATGAATATCTCTTACTATCATCTATCTCTCTATCTATCTGTTCCGCCTAGGAAGTTGCAAATAAAAGACTTTATTTATCTGTAGGGATAATGAGAATACCTGCTTCCCAGGAAAGTTGTGAGAATAGATGTTAAGAGATGTAAAACTCATAGAAATGGATTGGGCACAGAGGGAGCACTAACTGATATATACCATCATTCTTGGCTCCACCATGGAAGGGTAGCATTTCAGCAAGAAGTATGATTAGGCCTTTAGAAACAGGACTTTGGAATTGTCGCCTGCCTTGCTACCTGCCACATGACTGAGTTTAGTGAATTGACAATTTCTACTTTCCTCAAATAATATGTTTAATGTGCATGTGTTATGTATCTCTGTCTATGTGTATAGGTATATATGTTCTCTGAAACATCTATCTTGTTGCAAACGTGAATATAATTAAATGAAAGAAATGTGCCTATCTGCAGTAGCTTCAAAATGGAATGACAAAGTGTTTTAAGTTAGACTAAGGTTTTATATTTAATCATTCTGAGCAACATCATTGCCCTTTCTCCATAGAAAATTTTTGTTATAGCAAAAGATTTAATTATTCAACTTTAATTTTTAATTTTAGGCCTGTCATCTGAATATGCATAAGAATTTGTTAAAATAGAACACTTTTTACTGTTATAAAATTCATAAATTAGTAATAGATGGGACACTTTGTTCTAATAAAAAGTTTCTACAGAAGTAAATCTAACAATGAAATTTTTAAAGCTTTCTTTGAAGACTTGGAACAGGACATAAATCACCATTTCTATTCTGTTTTACTTTTTGGTTAGTAATGCAACAAAAAATGCTAAGCTTAAGAACATATAAAACTTTATTACATGTTCTATATTAAAAAATCCAAAAGATTCCACAAATTATGAAAATCAATACTAATAATATGAACTATTAAAAGATAAACAAAAGCATATTAAAATTTACATTTTATTTGAGCAAACATGGATTTGCATTGGGGAGCACCAAACAAAAGTGGTTGGGAGCACCACACCGACAGGGGCTAGGTTTTCTAAAGGAAGACATCGGAGGAAAGCATAACAACTATTTGATTGGTTATAACTTAAGAAGTTGCCATATTTGAGAAGCTTAATTGGCTTTTTGTGACTGCTTGTTATTAAGTTTCATTTGACTCTAGCTTAGGTTTTGGTTTGTTTGTAAGGTTCAACAAGACATAGACCCATCTCAGCAGAATAATTACCACATTTGTTGAATATAAAGTTATTATAAAAATATCAATGTTTTTCTACATTCTAGCAATAAAGATTTAGAAATTAAATGTTTTAAAAATATTTGACAATAACATACAAATTGTGTATCCTATATAATAAAAGCCTAATATACTAAGTGGTTGTCCAGTCAGCTGTTCAACCAATCAAAGAGTAATATGCTAATAATATGCTAAGCCTGCTCAACCGCTCACTATGGCGTGCACTGACCACCAGGGGGCAGACAGTTGACTGGTTGACCAGTCTTTATGAAGTGCACTGACCACCAGGGGCCAGACACTCTGAATGGTAGGTTAGCCTGCTGCTGGGGTCCAGCTGATTGGGACTGAGTGAGATAGGCCGGACATGCCCTGGAGCCTTCCTGCAGCCCCTCCCCAGCTGGCCAACCTCCTGCGTTTCTCCCCGGCCCCAATTGTGGGTGAATGGGTGAGAGGTAATCAACCAAAGACCATCCTATATAATAAAAGGCTAATATGCAAATTGATGGAATGACCAGTTGCTATGATGCGCACTGACCACCAGGGGGCAGACACTCAATGCAGGAGCTTCCCCCCTGGTGGTCAGTGCACTCCCACAGGGGGAGCGCTGTTCAGCCAGAAGCCGGGCTCATGACTGGCAAGTACAGCGGTGGTGGCAGGAGTCTCTCCCGCCTCCACAGCAGTGCTAAGGATGTCTGACTGCAGCTTAGGCCTGCTCTCCGTGGTGAGCGGGCCTAAGCCATCGGTTTGACATCCCCCGAAGACTCCCAGACTGCTAAAGGGCACAGGCCGGGCTGAGGGACCAACTCCCCTAACCCCCCTCAGTGCACGTATGTCATGCACCGGGTCTCTAGTGTACTATATTTATGGATTTGAAGTCTCAATATTATAAAGATGATCAAAAAATCCCCACCTAAAAATCTAAACAAATTTTGCTTTTTATTTTCTTTGACTTTTTTTTCTTAGAACTTGGCACATTGATTCTAAAGTTTATATAAAAATATATGCAGTACTGCAAAAATTGAGACTTTCCTTAAGAACATCAAGCGAGATACTTTCTCAATCACGTACCAAGACTTGATTACTAGACTAGTTAAGTAAACATAGGCAGAATTTAAAAAGCCAGTAAGAAAACCCACGCATATAAGGGTACATGATTTACAGCAAAGGCAGCCCAGCAGAGCCATGGAAAAAGAACAATGATGATCTTTTCAAAATATCATGCTTGGACACTTAGACATCCATCTAGAAAAAAATTAATTTTGACCCTTTTTTATATCAATTGCATAAAAATAAATTCCAGGTACATTACAGAGCTATATGTGAGACATAAGATAATAAAGATTTTAGGAGATAATATAAGCAAATACCATTATGTCAGAGGAAAAATTTCTTACTCGGTACACAAAACATATTAACAATACAAGGAAAACGCTTATCAATCTAACTACATTAAAACTAAGGGCCTTTAGCCCTAGGGCTCAGTGGTTAGAGCACCAGCCCACTTTGGTCATGGGTTCGATTTCCTATCAAAGGCACGTACCTGGGTTGCAGGTTTAATCCCCACCCCCAGTCAGGAGGCAACTAATCAATGTGTGGGGACATATGATTGAGAAGGAGGCATGTGGGGAGCCAAAAGGGTAAGTTATAACTATTATTTTTATATATCAATGAAAATCATACCTATATTTTTTAGTGTGCCACAGATTTTTAGTAATTAGTTTATGTGTGCCCTGAGATGAAAAGGTTGATAATTGCTGCTTTAAACTGATCACGTATGTTTTTTTGACATGTGCGTTAAAAATATAAAAATTGTGTTGAAAATATTAAAATTACGTATTTGTTTGAAAGTATATTGGGGAAACTAATTTCATTAACATGTTTTCATCTACATTACTAAAAAATAAGAATATTAGGATGAAGACTAGGTAAGGGGAAGACTATTATTATTATTATTGTTTATCTTATTATATCATCAAGGAATTCTAACACGTTGATCAAAGAAGAAAATATGTGTATTTATTAATTGCTTAAGTCTTATGAATAGGAATAAGCACTAGGATCTTGTTTTGAACACGTTTACAATGTAGGAGACATGTTTCTTACTGCTAATAAAATTGAGGAGCACATAACCCATCAGTCTCTTGAAGATCAGTTTAAGACTTAATTTTCAGACTCCAACATTGAGCAGACTGAGTGTATTATTGCTTTAGCAGTTTACTGGACAGAATTTCCTGAGCTGTCACATTGATACACCCTTTGCAAACATCCTAAAGAAAAATTTGCATCCTTGCCTTTGAGCTGTTCCAACTATTTATTTTCACTTTATTATTTTTCAATTAAGTAAATTTATATTTTAAACCACAGTAATGCATATTTGACTGATTATAAATTTTCCATGTTATACATATTCTTCACAAGTTGAAAATAACATAAGGACTGATATATAAGTGAAGTTTCAAATGCATATCTACCCATTATGCTTTTTGAACTATCTTATTTATGCAGTTCTGTATGGTCTTCAAAGGAATGTACTGATCAATTTTCTGTCAAACTAGTCAGTGTAATCCATTTATAAAACAGCACGTTTAGCTAATGCAAAGAAGCATTGGTTTTTCAAGACTGTTCTAACAGATTTGATAAAAAATGACACACAAATGTTTCTTGAAACTAAAATTGAACCTATCCATAAAAATACCTGGCAATTAAAGAACACATGATTCATTGATCATTTTCTGTTCCAATGTGATAGGTATACAGTAAAAATATCCCATAAAAAACCCATCATTCACCATGCAAATTAAAGTCTTACTCCCTCAATTTTATAGAAAACTACCCCCCAAATTAATGATTTGACCAAATCAATGCAGTATATTTCTCACATTGAATTATACAAATAATACTTTAAAAATAGATTATCTATGCTGATATAAACTAAACATATACTTAAATCTCTGTATACTTAGTATATGCTTCCTTCTCAGAAAAAAATTTGAAATTTAATCTGTTTAAAAATCAAAATGATTTTTTTCATTCATACATACCACAGAGGAATAATGTTATAAAATCACAGAAGCATTTTATTCTGATTACAGTTATTATACATATATTTACTTGGTAAATGTTCTCTGCTAGTAGGATATTTTCTAATTGTGTCTGCGTAATACAGTGTAGGAGGTTATTCCTTTGGGATTAAGTGTCACTCTGCAAGAGCCTGTTTATAGAATGAAACTTTGCTGATTACTATTCCACTAATCTCCTAACCCTATAATTTTGTATTCAATAAATTCTAGTGTTACACTCTTTTGCTTCAGTTACTTAAATGCTTAAGTAAAGTTTTCACTCCATGTGAATTGCTAAGAATCACTGTAGTTACATGAAATTATATTTATCACAGGATTTCCAGGAGTGTGCCTAGCTGAGGGCACACCTGCAGCTGAAAGTATCTGCGAGTGTTTTCCGTTCTGCCAGACAACAGCAACTACTGGTGTTGCCTCCTTTGATGGCTAAGGCGGGGACAGCTTGTGTTACAGGAGAATAACATCATCCTAAAATGTCTAAGGCTGTATCTTTATGTATTTTTTAATCCCACATTTCATTCTTTTGCTCATATCCCTAAATTTTCATAAGTGACTATAACCATTAACTAATCTCTGACCTCAGCAATTCTGTGGTCATTTTCCCAAAGAAGAATTTAGGCTTTTTCTGATCTTGAAGTTCTGAAGCATTTGAATGTAAGAAAAGGGAAAAGGTAGAGTATGTCAAAGATGTAGGATGGGAAAGACCAAATGTCAAGCTAAATAATGATAACTTGATTACTTAATATTTCTATAAATATTCCATTAGGATTTCTCCATTGAACCTCCGCCCATGCTCTCCAAAGTTTAAGACAAAGGGCAGTTAACATCGTTTAGAGAAATGAAGGACTACAGAGTGGAAATTTTCATCTGACCTCGGTCTAGAAAAATGCCTTCTGGATTTTTCCAAATCATTTACAAGGTCTATGTTCAGAAATCTGGCCGTGGGATGACATTGCAAAATAGCTCTCTGAAACACACATAGTCAGCGCTTAGGCAGCTCACACTGGCTCCTATCTAGGACAAGTGCTTCAGTATTTTTTTCTTAATTCAAAGTCGTTATTCTCTAGCTTGAAAGTACTCTTTAGTCTCCATAGCAATCCTTTGACTATACAATAACACGATCTTAAATATCTTCGTATTTGTTCTGAAATAAAAGGCACTGCTGTCTTTCTTATTACTTGAACACTTAGAAAAGATGAAAATGCTCCAAAATAATTCTATGATTTTATAATGAAAGAATAGAAGTTTTTCAACGAAATTGCTGTTTCTCACCTGTTAGAGCTCTGGGGGGGAAAAAAATCTGGAATTCCCCCAGCCAATGGGGCACTGTTGGTTGAGCACCATCCCACGCACCAGTAGGTTGCCCTTTGATTTCCAGTGGGCACTTTGCTGAGTTGTGGGCTCGATCCCCAGTAGGGGGCATGCAGCAGGCAGCAGATCACATTGATGGTTCTCTCTCATCCATGTTGTTTTTTTTTTCTCTCTCTCTCCCTCTAAAAACCAATAAAAACATACTTTAAAAAATCTGGAACAACTTCTCATAGACATCATAGTCCCTGTTCTCAAAACAGTTTAACATCCAAAGAAAGATTTAGATAACACAAATACTTAATTACAAACACTTGATTTACACATATACTAGTATAAAAACACTTTATATTCATTCATTCATATATTTATGTATATATGATATATCTACATACTTTATATTCAGAATATGTAACCACAGAATATGAACACTCTGTAACCATAGTATATAAAACATTTTGCAATTATATTGAGGACTAGGCAGAATTAACTAAGCTGGAGAAGTTTACTGCAGTAAATCAAGATAAACAGGGAGGTAAAGCATTACTTTGTGCTCTCTTTCTAAGATGCAGATATTGATACCTGCTCTACCTAATAAAAATAAGTACCATGTGTGCTTGTGCTAGACTTAAAATTGTTTCCTGAAGTCAGAAATGTACAGAATAGGTATCTTGAATGATAAAGACTGGATTGTCTTCAATGCACGATGAAGAGAAAACCAGGTGACAGCAATCAGGGAGTAGCAAGACGGTAAATTATAAATGTGTTAGCCTTGAAGACACAGGGGACTTATTGCAAAAAAAAAGATAAACTAATAGTTTGCAAAAGAAGAAGCTTGCAAAGAGGCTATTGACCAAAGCTTTAATTTGAGAATATTTTACCTTGAGAATGCAGAGTATTCATGGGACAACGAGGTACAGCTAAGACTGGGAAGTAGAGGGGTATTTAGAGCGGAGGCTGAGGATACAGTGCTGATCACCTAGTCACAATTTTGGGAATACGGTGGAAGGATTTGGGTAGCACCAGAGGACTGCACAGATCAGAGCAGCACAAAGGTAAGAGTTCCACTGCTAACGGTGACTGGGAAACCACAAATATCTCCCAGAGCCTAAATTAAGTGTGCATGGGATTCATCCTGATAGTTCCTTATAGAAGAGTGAGTGCTCATTCTAGTGCTGACATAAGGTGGCATTAGGAAGATGACTTCCTAGAAGCCCTTCCCAGTATGTCCAACAATGATCGATGGCGTCAAAAGGTAATAGAACAAGAGATGAGAGTACACAAATACATTGAAGGTTACAGATAGGTAAGTTCAGGAGGACCATGCTAGTGAAGAGAGCACTGCTAACAGACTAATTGGAAAACTCCAGAGACTCAAATAGTTAAATATGATTGAAGTGAAATCTAGTAGATAGAGTACTTGATGAAGAGAGAAGTTGAACCATGAAAGACCTTTTTGATTATATCAAGATAATATTTCTGAGTGGTCCAAAGGCCACACCTGTATCTAAAACACCTTGAATACAGGGCCTGAGAACCAGGCCCTTAAGAAGAATACAGGGCCTGAGAACCAGGCCCTTAAGAAGAATACAGGGGACTACAAAGGCCAAAGTTTTAAATCACTTTTTGGTACTTAATTTTATAGGCTATGGAGAAAAAAATTGCAAAATATTCAAGAGAGGAATATCATCATCATTGTCATCGTTGTTGTCATCATCATATTATACATAGTGTTCTGTATAATGCACATAAAAATTATCACTGATTTAATGACTTTGTTTTAGGTTAACATAAAATTTAGACATAGGTATTTTACTTTTATGACTTTTTGCTCTTACCAGGTAGTTCAATTAACTCATCCTTCCTAAACATGTCAGATAAGAGGGTTTCTATTACATACAAAAATATTAATAATAGCTGGCCATGGAGTTGAGGTTATTAGTAATCTCTTTTTTCTTTCATTATGCATTTGGTGTTTTCTCCACTTGGTTAAAAATTTATACACAATAAAAAATTAAAGAAGAGGCAAAATGTTATCAAGCTAATGCAAACAAACAAATGCTGGACTAGCAATATTTGTATCTGGTTAGATATTAAAAATTAAAAATTATTATACAGTTATTTCACATTGGTAAAACTAAAATCTACATCTTGAAAACTTGTTAGTATCTTGACAAGAAATCTAAGAATATATATATAACTCTAAAATCTTTGCTGAGCGGTCTTAGAAGAAGACATATAAAGTGGGGCAGAGATGCTTATTTCCTTAAAAATCAAACCATGACTTTGTAAAAGTTCTTTCCAATAAGTATTTATAAATATTTAAAGTACTTGTGAGTAACATCCTCATAGATTTTTAAAAATTACTTTGAAGTTCATCAGAGTGGAATAAACAGGAGTAAATGCTTTTTTTCCTGAAACAGTGAAGAATGAGACAATCTTATCACTGTTGAATATTAAAATGTGATTTAAAGAAAAAATAATTTGGCTTATAATCCCTAAAATTTGGTTATAGGTTTTAAATATATTTCCTTACTCCTTCCTAAACCCACTGAACTAATAGGAAAAATAAGTTTTGTTTAGTTTTCTTCAGTCACAAAATTGCGGGAATAGAGATTCTGGCAAGGAGTTGACAGAAACAAACTTTGGAAAGCTTAAAAGTAGGTGAGTGGTAATGACTTGGCTGAATCCAGAAAACTGAGTCCTATGCAGGCAGGGGAGTGAGTCCCTCTGCACTGCAGAATCTCTGGAAGCCTGAAGAAGGGAGGGCACTGCATGCCTCTGAAGTGGGGATGGAAGCAGACAAACAGAAGGATTGGTTAAAAGTGCAATTAAAAATTTAGGCCGCTAAATGCCCTCCAGGAGTCCAGAAAGAGATCCCTTTTTTGTAATAGACTCATATCTTTTGTCAGATACTGAGGATTTTCTCCAGGGAAGATAACAGAATTCTGGTCTAGGAACCATGAGCTCGGTTGAGAATGTGGGCCCAGCACTCCTATAAACAGGGGCCTCAGTGAACTTTTACTCACTGACACACCTAGCATACTTACCACTCAGCTCCCAGAATGTGGCGTGTTCCCGCCTGCAGACAGCTGATCGAAAGATTCTTTTATGGGGACTCTGACTAGCAAAGAAAAAAGTTCTAAAGACACATGGGGGTCTAAGCAACCTTTATAACTATTTCCATGGGGGGATTAAGTTCTAATGCTCTAGGCCTAAGGCTCCATCATACACAAAGAATTAACCCATCTTCTCTGAATCTAGAATAATATTAGCTAAATAACTCCCTTGGGAAAAATGAGGAGACGGTCACTCAAATACTATTTCGCAGTACTTATTTCTCTCCCAAAACCTCGTTGAGAAGGCCAGACCTACTATGAAGTCAAAGTCCACAAAACGCACCCATGCATAGAAGATGTTAACCAGCTTCTTTTTGTTCCTCTTTTATGTATAAAAAATGGGCAAGGAGAAAGTCTGAAGAGATACTTTAACATAAGAAGTGGAGGCCAAAACAAACAAGCAAGCAAATAAGTAGTGAGAAAACCCCAGATAAACAGACCATGCGGCTCTTCTAAAATATTTCATCTGTGAAACAAGAACAAGTTTCTTTGATAAATTAATATATGAGAAAAAAAGAGACTTTGGAAATCATAAATGTATTAGTGGAAATGAAATAGATAGAAAGGATGAAAGGTAAAAGTAGCACAATCTCCTGGGAAGCAGATCAAAAACAGAAAAATGAAGAAAAGTAGTAAAAATATTTTTGAAGAATAAATTCAGTCCAGAAGTTACAGGATGTGAATCAGAGTTCTAGAAAGAGAAGGTTAGAAAAGGGAGTCATCAAAGAAATTTCCCAGAAGTAGAATCATGAATTTCACTTTGAAATAACCCATTGCATATTCAACACAATGGGGAAAATACTCACATTAATGATATATTCTCATCTCCCTTTTTTTTTAATTTAGAGGATGTCGAAGAAAAATAAGTACTAATACAAAGGATAATAAATCAAAACATGAAGAGCAACACTAGAAGCTTAACCACAATATGGTATCCCCTTTAAAATTCTAGAAGCATAATTATTTCCAATCTAGAATTTGATCCCCAAACTAATACAAATATGTCAGAGCAAAATAGAAAATAATTTAAAATATAAATTGCTTCCCAAATCTTATCTTCCACACAGCCTTTAAACCAAGAAAGAGAAAGTCATGGGATTCAGAAAACAGGAGAACAAACACACAAAAAAAGAGGCAAAGAAAACGGAGAATGGCAAGGGATGATTCTAAAATGACAGCCATGCAGCAGTCATAGGAGGCAGCTAATCCTAACGGAAGCAAGTCAGGAAGCTCTAGGAAAGATGTCTAGAAGAAGATGAAATGAATACAATGTTGTTGTGCTTAATAGAACTGAGAGGGAATTTAAGGAACTGAAAAGGGATTTGGAGGATAAACCACAGAAACAAATGAGACTGATTATAAGGTCAGGGGGAAAGCTGTTATAGGAATATAGTGTAATCTTATTTTGCTGTGTGGTTCTTTTGTGAATTCATTTTACAGAGTCAAATATGTAAAGGAAAATGAAAAAAAAAACCACACAAAACTGACCAAACTTATGATATGATCACTTTGGGAGCATTAGGAGACAATATTTATGCATGTGAGTGATAGGGTAGTAAAGAAAATGACAGTTCTTGTTTTCAAGAGTGCAAGTGAAACACCATGAAGCAGCCATGTAAGCACAAAAAGAGGATAATACTGAAAGAAACAGCTATAAGAGTGCCCAGCGCTTGCCCCGTGCACCTAGATGCACTACAGTCCCCCTTGTTCTATGTCTTCCGCCTCAGTCCATATTTGTAGGGTTCTTCACAATTTTCCAATCCTTTCACCCATTGACCCCTTCTCAATTTTCAGCTCGTCCTCAGAAAAGTCTTCCTGAACATTTCGAAACTCCAAACTACTTCAGATTAACCTATTGTGTCCCACGTGGCATCGCAAACTCTTCTTTGCAAAATGGCCCATGGGCCCAATTGTACTTTAACTGTGAGATCCAGGAGTTCAGGACCACATTCCTTTGGTACTCTTGGCGGAAGTACACTGACTGCAGCAGAGTGAGTGCTTATTAAATATTTGTGGGACAACTGAATTAAATACCACAACTAATTAATTATTTAGCACCAACTCAAACCATAAGCCAACTTTAAATATTATGAAATTTAAAACCCTACATCATATATTTGCAAATAAAATTCAGCTATACAGTAAAGAATTAATTCATCTAAGTTAGCAACATTTTCTCTGAAGTACATCTGTTAAGACAGTGGTTGGCAAACTCATTAGTCAACAGAGCCAAATATCAACAGCACAATGATTGAAATTTCTTTTGAGAGCCAAATTTTTTAAACTTAAACTATATAGGTAGGTACATTGTTATTAACTTAATTAGGGTACTCCTAAGCTGGCCTTTGCTAAAAACGTCCTCAATCTGATTGAGGTAC
>NW_005355461.1:2396270-2396569 GCF_000412655.1 Myotis brandtii | reverse complement strand
GTTTTTCTTTGCTTCTTCTTTGTAGCCATGTCAAACAGGGCACCTAAAAAATGTTTCATATAATAATAATAAAGCCACCAACACAAAAGAATTACAATTCTTAAATTGATGACAAAAATACCTGTAGGATTTGCAGCTGGTTGGATACAGGTAAAAGCACTAACCACTGCACATGAGACTGCTGACTGACTGCCTCACCCGCGCTGCGTATCCTGCGGCCCGCCTGTGCCTACACCCCCCACTTCTTCTAACGCCACTTCTTCAAAATAGACTCGCCCAGGCCGAAAACCGACTTCTGT
>NW_005355461.1:2389561-2396199 GCF_000412655.1 Myotis brandtii | reverse complement strand
TCAAGGGGCCAAAGAGCCGCATGTGGCTCTTGAGCCGCGGTTTGCCAACCACTGTGTTAAGAGAATGTATCTAATATGACACATTAAAAAAATAAATGATTATCTTCAATATCAGAGTGTCTAGAAATAGACCCCTATACTAAAGAAATCAAGACACCAAGATCATCATTCTACTTACTTGTAAAGCACTAGTAATTCCCTCCAAAGTAAGGAACAACAACAACAAATGTGCTTATTTTCTCAACTATTATTTGACATTGTGGGTTTTGTTGTTGTAGAAACTGCAATTGAAAAACTAAAGAGAAATATAAAAAAATTACTAGAAAATCTTTTAATAGGATCACAGTTCTTTATGTATCTTTCTATAGGAACCAGTTAGAAAAATATACTGAAAAAGTGAGAAAAGATCCTGCTTATAATAGTGAAAACAAATATGAAAAAGCTGGGAATAAACTCATGTAAATTAGTAGGCAGACATATTAAAGGAAAATCAGTGGTTAGGCATCATATTATCAAAGAGATCAGGATGTTTTAAGAAGAGAATTTAGAACAGTGTCAAAAGCTGGTTAGAGCCCTAGCCAATTTGGATGAGTGGATAGAGCACTGGCCCACAGACTGAAGGGTCCCAAGTCAGATTCTGGTCAAGGGCATGTACCTCAGTTGCAAGGTTGATCCCCGGCCCTGGTAGGGATGTGTGCAGGAGGCAACCAATTAATGTGTCTCTCACATTGATGTTTCTCTCTGTCTCTCCCCCTCCCTTCCACTCTCTAAAAATCAGTGGAAAAAATATCCTTGGATGAGGATTAACAATAACAACAAAAAAACCCACAAACAAACAAACAAACAAAAAAAGGTGGTTAGAGTTCTATCTAGTAAAAAGGGACTTAAATATAAACTTTGGATATCAAGACGAAGAGATTATCACACCTTTAGTGAAACTCCTATATGAAAAAAGTCACAAAATTCTACAGAAGAACACAATATACTTAGCCAATAAGAAGGTCTGATCTATTTCATAATGAGGTTTTTAATTTTCTGAAACTAGTATTATAGATTAGTGCATTTTCATTCTATATCATAACTGGTATTTCAAAAACTCAGTAATAAAGGTATAGATTTTCTTTAACATGATAATATATATCTCTATTAATCCAAATTCTGGAATTATCTTTACTAGAGAAACCCTAGATTTCCTCATTAGATGAAGGTAAAGAAATAGATACTGTTATTATCTGACATTTTGCTGAAAGTACAATGAAGGATATTAAAATTATAAAAATTGAACAATAAGGGGTAGAAGGAGGTAGAGGAGGCACGAGGGAGAAAAATGGTGATCGAAGACTTGACTTGGGGTGGTGAATACACAATGCAATACACTGATGATGTATTATAGAATTATACAACTAAAGCCTATTAATTTTAATTACCAAAGTCACCCCAATAAACACAAAAAATAAACAAAAGAAAATAGAAAAAAATTGAATAAGAAATAAAACTATCACTATTTCCGATAATGTGACAGAGAGATTTCAGTAATATAGTAAGGCATAAAATTAATATACAGAGATCAATGTTATTCATATAATCAGAATCTAATGTAGGGGGAAAAAACTTAATTTCCAATAGCAACAAAAATTATAAATTACCAAAAAAGGGCACTAATTATAAATGTGCAAAACCTTTATGAAGAAAAATGTTATATACTACTAAAGGACAAAGGAGAAAACTTGAATAGATGGAAGTACATAATATGCTCTTATTTGAAAATTCTAACATCAGCGTTATGCTATTACCCCTAAGCTATTTTATTTTATTTTTTAAATCCTCACTCCAGGAATGAGGATATTTTTTCACATTGATTTGTTTAGAGAGTGTGGAAGGGAGACAGGAGGGGAAAGGAGGAACATCAATAGTTGCCCCTGGCTGGCACCCAACCAGGGCGGGGATTGAACCTGCAACCAAGGTACTGCCCATACTGGGAATCAAACCCATGACTCTTATAGGCTGATGCTCTAACAAGCAAACCAGCCAGAACTCCCTAAACTATTTCAATAATTTTAATTTTTTCAAAAAAATTCTTTAAAAGTAGACAATTAATATTAAAGTTTAGAAAAGTAAGCAAAAAAGAAAATTCTCTGAAAAACAAACAAACAAAAACAACAAAGGGTGAAAGACACACTACCAAATGTTAAAATGCATTATAAAACCTCAACAGTTAAAACAGTGGGAAATATACAAGAATAGACAGAGCAATAACACTAGGAAAATGGCCAGAAATAGATGCTAATATGTTGAAAGTTAATATATGATCCAGGTGGCATATCACATCAGTGGGAAATGGGATTGGGACAATTTCATAGCCAGTTAGACAAAAAAAAGTCAGATCCAAATATAAAATCATACTACAGGATAATTACAAAACAATCAATAGTTTATATTTTAAAATGAAATAATAAAAATAGAAGAAATCATACAATTCTCTGTAACTTGTTTTAAAAATATATTTTATTGAATTTTTACAGAGAGGAAGGGAGAGGGATAGACCAGAAACATATCGATCAGCTGCCCCCTGCGCACTCCCTACTGAGTATGTGCCTGCAACAAAGATACATGCCCTTGACCAGAATCGAACCTGGGACCCTTGCATCCACAGGTTGACGCTCTATCCACTGAGCTAAACCAGTTAGGGCCAATTCTTTGTAACTTTTAAGGAAGGTCTGACTATCTTTCTATGACAACTTCAGGAGCCATAAAAATAAAGACTGATATAATTTAACCACATTTAAAACATTTTGGAAAAAAAAATTCAAAAAGCAAGTAACAAATTGGGAAAATATTTTTAATTTATATCACAAAGTAGTTTGTGGTTCTTTTCTCCATACTTATAAAGTGCTCCTGAGTGGGCGGCAGGGGGCAACTCCTTTAAAAAATTAAAGAACCATATAGACAAATGGCCATAGACTACATTAATAACTGGAAAAATGTATAATGGCCCTTAAATATGAAAAAAAGCTGCTCCTTTAAAAAATTAAAGAACCATATAGACAAATGGCTATAGACTACATTAATAACTGTATAAATAAAATAAATAAAATAACTGTATAAATAAATAAAATGTATAATGGCCCTTAAATATGAAAAAAAGCTATAATCACTCATATAAATGTAAAACTGATACCATTTTTCACTATCAGATTAACAAAAAATCAGAAATTAAATAAAACACAATGTTGTTAATGCAGGGAGGAAACAGTTACCCATATATATTGCTGGGGAGAGTGTAAGTTTGTATGACCTCACACAAAAGGCAAGTTGGTAAGCTCTATCAAAGTTATAAATGCTTGTGCTTCTTGAGCCAACCATTCTATTTCTGGTAAGTTATTCTACTGATACAGTTATTACTGTGCTAATTTGGGTATGTATAAGTTTACTCACAATAGTATTGTTTGAAACAGCAAAAGAATGGCAAAACATAATTTCCATCAACAGGAGATTTATTATATAAATTATGGCATTCATAAAATGCAATTAAGTTATTAAAAAAAGAATAAGATACTTCCATATACTAAAATAAAGCTATCCCCAGGTTTACTGTTAAGTGATAAAAGAACATATATTGTTAAGGAGTACCTTTTGCTTAAAACAAAGAAAGAAATTAAGAATTTGCTTTACAATTGCTTTAACATACATAAAGAAGCTCTGGAAGGATACCTGTGAAACAAACATTCGTGCTTACTGGTCTGTGGGAGGAGGGTGGCCTGGGAACCAGGAAGATGGCAAACCAGGATGAGAGGAAGAATTTTTATTATAGAACTTTTGATACTTTTTGGCTTTTAAACACACAAATGTTAAACATATTTGTTCTCATGTTGGCAGAAGATTTTGAAATCTACCAGAAAGACTGAAGTATTAGGAATATAAATTGTGAAAAAGATGTCTTTCCCTGGATATTAAAATGTACTCTAAAAATGCAGCTGAGTTCAAAATAAAACTGTGTTATCTTAGTCCAATAGAAGTGGACATTGCCATGGCAAAGACATAGACATACTCCTACATATATGTGATATGGTATATGAGATATATGTGAAATGTCTGGAGAAAGGATAAATTATTCAACATAAGGTATGGCATTAATGTGCAACAATTTAAGAAAAGAAATAAATTTAGAACCTTACCCCGTATCATATTGTAAATGAATTCTAAAAGAATTTCAAAAGAGAAAGATAAGACACTTTTAATAATGGACCTACTGCCAAGAGAATTCTTCATATTGGTTATGAGCATGGGTTATTGTATATGGAATTTATGTCCAAAACCTACTTAAAATGCTCTGTGAATAAGCCAAATTAGAACTCCCTCAGAGAAGAACCCTTTCAGAACCATCTCAGTCTCAATGACCCATAAAAAAGTTATTTCAAATCAGTTCTTCACAGACAGTTAAACAGAAACTTCTGTTGCTTATGCTGCAACCTATTTTCCTCACTAAAAGTTCACAGCTGTTCTCTGTTTGTTTGAACCACCAGCAATAGTAGTTTTGATTATTCTTTTTTAGGTTTCATAGTACAGCACGTACCTAAGAGTTCCTTATAATTGGCCCATCTTCTAAGTTATTTTGATGATATTTGGGTATTTTCCTAAAAGGTCTTTTGATTTGCACTGTAACTCTAAACGTAGATTCTCAGCCTGAAATAGCCTGTCCTTGACTATTTGTCTTCAGTTTCAGTTTTCTTCATGAATTTATATTTTATTGCTTACTGTGCTGCCTTTAAATCTCACACTTTATCTTGTAAGTTAGGCAAATGACCACAAAATTAAAACATTTTTCTTAGGACTTCTTTTCCCTTTCCTTTTCTGCTCTCCTTCCAATCTATCAAGGACTTTATTCATTAACCCTAAGAATTACATTGAAAGAGAAATATTTGCAAACAAATAAGGTATCTAGATAGACCAGGAATACTTCTCATGTTTTCATTTGTTGGTTTCTTCATTGGTTTGGCTTACTTGCTTGTTTGCTCTAATAAAGTAGAACTAGGGAGTATAGTAGAATCAGAATATATCTGGATTCGATTCCCAAACTTGCCTGTTGAATGTGATATTACAGACATGTTGCTTAACCCTTTGAGTGTCAACCAATACCCTAGGAACTATGCTAAAATTGCCAAGGCATTTTGAGTTAAGGTTTTTAAATTTTTTTCCCCACATAAAGAGTGAACTACTAGCATCTAATAGTGACACTGCAGGAGGAGCACGATTGCGCTCCCCGGCACTCTAGGGGTTAATCTTGCTGAGATTCAGATTCTTCACCTATAACCTAGGGATAGCAACACCCACGTCATGTCATTATCCTGAGGATAAAGTAATATAATTTCACTGTAATACTAGGTGTGCTGGTGTTAACACTACATTTTTGTTGCTTATCTTATCTTCTATCTACCAAAATATGTTGGCAATTATGAATACTGATGCTATGTCCTCTGGGAGGATGATGCGTGAAGTGAATCCCTGGCCTCGGCAATCTAACAGCCTGTGTGCCAACACTTGCCTGTGTTACACAGTGCTTGCTCTCTCCCTCTTGATGTAAGTCATATAAATTTATTCTAGACCCAAAGAAACTAATGTTTTTCCCAAGATGTGATTCCACATGGGATACTTCCAGGCAGAGAAGCAGAGTCCCCTGGAACCATCCTTCCATTCCAGACACTGCACGGGCCAGTTTATGGCCTCACACAGAGATGCATACTCCTGCACAGGGGGAGACGTAAGCTTTGTGGGCAATCTGAGGAGAAGGGTTAGAGCAGTGGTTCTCAACCTTCCTAATGCCACGACCCTTTAATACAGTTCCTCATGTTGTGGTGACCCCCAACCATAAAATGATTTTTGTTGCTACTTCATAACTGTAATTTTGCTAGTGTTATGAATCGTAATGTAAATATCTGATATGCAGGATGCATTTTTGTTGTTACAAATTGAACATAATTAAAGCATAATGATTAATCACAAAACCAATATGTAATTATATATGCGTTTTCCGATGGTCTTAGGCGAACCCTGTGAAAGGGTCGCGACCCACAGGTTGAGAACCACTGCAAGAAGGAAAGGAGAAAGGCAGAGGGTTTTGAATCCGTACCAAAAGGAGGGAAAAGAACTCTACTTGGACACAGAGCAGTCCAAGTAAGACCCCAGAGGCTTGAAATAGTGTACAAGTTGGGGAATTATGATGTGTTCCAACCATAAAGGGAAAGAAAGATGGAAGGAGATGAGGTTGGAGAAAGGGGTTCCAGGCTGTCCTCACATGGAAGTCATTACAAAGCCTCTCTTTCCCACACTCCCTCCTCACTTTATTTCTCCCTTTCACCAGGTTCATCCATTTCTTTAAAATAACCCCTCAATTGAAAATTGAAAACAATCCGTTATATACATCATTCTTTTTCAGGTTGTTTTATCTTCCCTCTAAAGAGTCCTGACTGGTTTGGCTCAGTAGATATAGCGTCAGCCTGCAGACTGAAGGGTCCCAGGTTCGATTCCGGTCAAGGGCAGAGGATGAGGATGACTACTTTTTGGAGTTTAAAGTCTAGAACAGATAGACATTAATAATCTCACAAATACAACCTTATAAACTGCTCCAAATATTTTTTTTT
>NW_005355461.1:2386087-2389547 GCF_000412655.1 Myotis brandtii | reverse complement strand
TCTGGGGGTTGAGGGAGCAAAGGACTTGAGAAACTGAAAGGCTATGAATCAGGCTGGAGTATCCATAGAGCTGCATTTGGGGGGAACCAGAACATGGACAAGGCACATCTTCAGCTAAGAAGGATGGAGCTCCCACCATGGTTTGGGGATGGAGAAAGGCAAAACTATTTGGAGGCAGTGTTATATGCAGGAGAAATTAAATCAGAGAAGGAGACTCTCAGAGGTGAGAAGCTGTCCTGGAACATAAGGAGGCCTAAGGAGAAAGATTTTGAAGATTAGCTTGTAAATGAAGTGAGGGTATTAGAGACCTGCTTTCTTTGATGCCAGCTACAAAATCCAGGAGCTTAATGGGGTCCTGTGGGACCCTGTGGGATTAAACAAGCCTTTTGAAAGGCCCATCATAAAGGAGAGTGGACAAACAAATTCCTGCCAGTCCCATTGTCCTTTATAATGAAAGCACCTCCTTTTCCTCCTCCACCCCAAAGCCTGAAGGCCACATTGACTAGTTCTTCAACACATGACTTCTATGGAGATGAAGAGAATGACTAGCTCCGTTCCCATTTTCATGAAGTTTATGGAGAAGTGGGAGAGACTCTCAATTAAATAATCACAAATGTGATCAGTGTGATGAATAGATGGTACAGGTAGCTATATTTCTGATAGTCTGAGAAGTCAGTGGTTGGTGGTGATTGCCTTGGGGACATTTAAAATAAGACCTAAAGAATGAGAGAGGTTTAGGCAGGTGAACAGTGGCTGGTAGGGTGGGCTAGGATGATTGAATGTGGGAAATAGATAAATGCACAGACCCTGTGATGGAAGGTACTATAAACAATACAAGGAATGCACAGAGGGGGTGTGTGGCTACAGAGAAGAGGTCCATTGACAGAATAAACCAAATAGATCACCAAGGTTTGGGCTATGTGGGGTTTTCAGCCATGGTCCGGTGAGTCACTCTCTCCCCAGGGAAACAGGTGAATATAGAGAGATTTACACCAGACAATCTCAACAGATGAACATTTTAATTCTCAAGGGTGCTATATCTCAGAAGAGCACAGGATAGGAATTCTTGTTCCAACCAGAGTCTGGGTCTCATGTACCCAAGAGCTATGAGAAGAAAGAAAGTACACAGGTGACTTAGCTATGTGACTCTGAGCAAGTCATGTCCCCCTTCTGAACCCCACCTCCTCCTCTAGCCACCCAGAATTTGGGCCCAACACTTTGTAAGAATTTGTTGTATCTTTGGAGATAAATAGAGAGGAGAAGAGCGCAGATTGGTTTGGCTCAGTGGACAGAGCGTCGGCCTGAGGATTGAAGGGCCTGCAGTTCCATTCCAGCCAAAAGAGAGAGGGGGGGAGGAGCTTTTTCTCCCTGGAGAGGAGAGGGGGAGGAGCTTTTTCTCCCTGGAGAGAGGGAGGAGCTTTTTGGAGAGGAGAGAGGGAGGAGCTTTTTGGAGAGGAGAAAGGAGGAGCTGGTTCCTCCTTTTGGAGAGGGAGGGATATGCTGGTTCAGATCTTGATGCTATTCAAGAGTGTGGTTTTTCCCTATGAACTATATTTGTATATTTCCATTTCTTCACCATCTGGCCTCTTGCTCGACATTTCCTCACAAAATTTCTGAAATTACTGAGGTCCTACTAGGGTGTCCTCCGCTAGCACTGCCCAAGTGATAATGACATCTGTTAGGAGGGAGATTTGGAAGTAGACTCAGTGTATCCAGGCTAGCTCAAGTACAAATTATCAAGATTTCAGTATGTGAAGGGTATTACTCCTTTGTCAATAGAAATGTCACTTTATAGTTGGAACACATCATAATTCCCCAACTATATTTGTATATTTCCATTTTCTTCACCATCTGGCCTCTTGCTCAACATTTCCTCACATTATTTCCGGAATTACTGAGGTCCTACTAGGGTGTCCTCCGCTAGCATTGCCCAAGTGATAATGACATCTGTTAGAAGGGAAAGTTGCAAGTAGACTCAGTGTATCCAGGCCAGCTCAAGTACAAAGTATCAAAATTTCAGTATGTGAAGGGTATTACTCCTTTGTCACTAGAAATGATGTGGATTTTCTTTACTTTGTGTCTTCTATTGGTCATTGCAATGAGACTTTGGAATAAGGAATAAAAGACGCCCAATTGGGCTCTTTTCCCTCTCTTTCCTGTAAGTGCAAATGACACTGTTTAACCTAGTTTTGTTTTTATGTTAAAATAATACATGGTATATAAAATATAAAGTTTTTGAAAGCTTAAAGGGCATTTGGTTGACATATTTGATGCTGTTATTTAAATTTTCAAAATTATTTCATCACAAGCACTCTTGTCAGAATTATAGAGAAGTTAGAATTCGAATAAAAAGCTATTTTGTACTGACCTCCAGACTGAAATATCATTGAGATTCCAAAACTCTAACTGATATCCAATTTGGCTGTACTAGATACATAACAAAAGGAGTTTTAATTTGACATATCAAATTTATTGGGGGAGGGGGAGATTCCTAAAAATTCAGAAGTATCCCACTCAACTATTAATCCATGAACCCATATTTAAAGGTGATGATCCTCTGTTGCATATTGATATTAGTCCATATTGGTTTATATTTTTAAAAAATATATTTTTATTGATTTAAGAAAGAGGAAGGGAGAAGGAGAGAGATAGAAACATCAATGATGAGAGAGAATTATTGATCAGCTGCCTCCTGCACACCCCACATGGGGGATCGAGCCCACAACCCAGCCATGTGCCCTGACCTGGAATTGAACCCTAACCTCCTGGTTCATAGGTTGATGCTCAACCACTGAGCCATGCCAGCTGGACTGGTTTGTATTTTTAAAAATAAAATACCTAGGTTACAGTAATTGCTCAGATGGAGTAAACCAACTACAGTCTACCTCACCCAATAATTACAACTAAAAAACTCTGACATTATTAGCATCTCTGCTTAGCTTTTTAGCTTCTTAACATGTACTTCACCTTTCTAATACTAGCATAGCATAGAATTTAGCAAATTTCTATAGAATGCTGGGTTGGCTTCTCTGTGGTTCCCTTTTTCCCAGGGCCTTGGCCTAACTAACTTTTTACTCTTCATTTATAATTTTTGTTAGGAGAGTCCTAAAAGCTCTCAGTCTCTGCTTAGGTGTTGGATTGGGGGCACACTAAAAAGCACACTGAGGGGAGAGCATGATGGAGAAGGTTGGTCCCTCTCCTCTCTTTGGCCTTGGGATTACAGGTCCTAATTTTCTTTCCTTGTTTTGCTTTGCAATCTAGCTTTTCTTTGTTGTTTCAGTGCAATACTTATCTGACAACTATTTCTTCACTAGTAGCCTGGTGCACAAAATTCGTGCACATTAAAAAGGAATTAAATAGCAGAGATATTTTAATATTGCTACTTGCCCTTTCTCTATAATAGAGGTGTGAGAGATGAAAGGAAATTAGTAAAATGTATATGAAAATAATATATAAATTT
>NW_005355461.1:2370217-2385278 GCF_000412655.1 Myotis brandtii | reverse complement strand
TGAGGGCGGGTTCCTGCCTGAAACCTCGCCCTCTGGGAAACAGCTGGGGGAGGGCACAGCCGTTTCCAAGACGACCCCTGCAGGACTGACTTCCTTCTGGTTGGTCGAGCTTCTGGATGTGATGTTACACCCAGGGTTTTTATATAAGTAGATTGTCTCAGTGCATCAGATGTAAACTACTCTGATACAGCCAGAAATGGGAGTCTTGAAAATGTATGATTTGATAAACTAATTATTAGTTTTATTTCCAAATACATTCCAAAGCAATTTTAGAAATTAATAATCCTTAAGTATTTGATATTTGTAACATTCTCTGTAGTTTTCTTCTTTCTAGGCAGAACCTACTTGCTATATAACCAATGTGGTCCCCTTTCCTGTTTTATAAAGGTTCATTAGGTATGTAGGTCCCCTTTAATGGGAAAATATATATGTGCTTAAGGAAATATTTTCTGAACTCTTGTGAATAGTCACAAATTATTTTTAAGAAAGCCTTCAGTGCACTGAAGTAACTATAAGCAATTGAGTATATAAAGACTATATTGTTACTTTGGGACTTAGGTGAGTATTGGGTTACAGACTTCTCAAACCCTATGTAATCCAATGTGAAAATCTATACATTGTATAAAGTGGATTTAAATTTAAAATTGCCTCCCCCAAAATAGATTAAATCTGATTAAACATGCCCCAAACATACCTAAAGAAATCTTAAATTCAAACTAGTCTAATAATCTCAATAAAGGATATGAAACAATAATGTGATAAACTGCATTATGCCAGAAAACTCCAGTCCTGTTGCTACAGCAACTATACATCTGATCTGTTTTAAAAATTGGATGGCTAACATTTTTAAAACCACAAGATCTGAGATACTAAGTATAAATGAGGATTTTTTTATGGGACCACTAGTCTCACTAAAGAAAAATGCTTATTAAAAGTATTTTACATATTATGTGCCCCTAATGTCTGAATAGTCACAGACATAAAGGATCAAATGATTAATTATATGACTGTCAGCTTTCTATTAGCTTTCAGCTCAAAAATGTGGCAAATTCAACTTTTGTGAAATATGTTACTCTTTGCTTTATTATTTTTAACTGACATAAACAAGAAAGATTGGGGGGAGGGTAGGGAAATTTGTTTAGTAAGTTACAATGAAAAATTTAGCCAGTGGCTTTCATGTGCTAGAGTTTCCCTGAGGGAGATAGCCCCAGGCACATAAGGTCCGACTGTATTCTGAAAGGTAAGCCACAGGTTGCCGCCACCAGCTTTATAAGGTGTTATTCGCTGGTTTGTCTTCTCCAGTTATTTGGACCTTGAAAGCTTCTTCTAGGGCAGCGGTTCTCAACCTGTGGGTCGCGACCCCTTTGGGGTCGAACAACCCTTTCACAGGGGTCGCCTAAGACCATCAGAAAACACATATATAATTCCATATTGTTTTTGTGATTAATCACTATGCCTTAATTACGTTCAATTTGTAACAATGAAATTGGGGGTCACCACAACATGAGAAACTGTATTAAAGGGTCGCGGCATTAGGAAGGTTGAGAACCACTCTGTTCTAGGGCATTCTGGCTTTTCTCAGAAAGAAGTCTGAACTTTTTCTTCTTAGTGTAAGTAGTGACTATACCAACAAAGCTGGCTACAGTTTTCTTTGCAGTCTAATCTGTACTACTTTTTAAAAATACATGTATTTTTAAATATCGGTGCTTTAGTTATAGTTAAACTTATTTTGCTCATTCAAAATTTGCAGAGCAGGCTCTGGAGTTTTTTCTTATTGTGAATAACAGAAAGGATACTCAAAATGTAAAATAATTACATTTGCTTAAAATAGTCAGCTAACATTTTGATGGTAACCTGATTTGGGTATAAAACTGGACCCTAACATCTTTTCAATTCACCCCACTGCTCTGTGTATAGTAAAGGCCCATGGTGGGATTTTAATATGTACATGAGAAACTGAGACTATCTTTAATTCCTAGGCCTCTCATTCTAGAACTTTGCTTCTCAGTTGTGGGGAGTTGGAATAGTGTTTGATATCAGAGCATGGATCAGAGGAGGGTATCAGAAATGATTCTACTAGCCACTGGCTACCCACCTATTTCTCCTTCTGACATCCCTGGCTGGGAAAATTAGTCTCCTAATGCATAAGCCCTATTTATATGAAAATGTATTGGGTTTTTTTAAGGCTGTTCTTTGGTAAGCTACAAAATCTGATTAATAGGCCTAATTCATTTTTGTCATTTTTTTCTTTCCCCATTCCTAATAGACTATACTAATAGAAGACAGAGACCAAATCCAATTTAACATGACAGCCTCAAAATTGCATTTGGTATTAGCAATTCTACAAACATATTTTTATGAAGCATCATTTCACTTGAAAATGCTGGTGGAAAATTAACTGGATATTTTAATATATTCTACATATGCCTGATGGCAATAAACTGAAGAATGGTTGAGTGTGATCTAGACAATTGTGCCACTTAAATTGGGATGAGTAATCGATGTGAGTTCAGTCTTCCTGTGATTTGACTGAGTGTTGATGAAACCTTGGTGAGTCTAAAATCAGTGTCTCTAGTGCAAAGATATATATGAGCAGAAAATACAGAGAAAATACAACTAAAATGCATTGAATCACTGGAAGGGTCATGTCACAAGTGTGTATCCTGCCAGTACAATGCTCAATCAAGGCACTGCTCACAACTCAAGCCCTTCTGTAGAACTAGCCAACAATACCTTTAATTTATTTGACATGAAGCAGGTTACCAAGAAAAAATTATTGGCCAAGGAATTAAGGTCATTCACAAACAAAGTTCACTATCTATGAAGGTTGCTTTTCTAAGGGAAATGTATTGCAATTCTTCTACATGTTTCAGGTACTTATCATTCACATTTTGCATTAACATACCCTCTGAATTTCCTAAAAGGCAATAAAGCACGTAATGTTTCTCAAACTTATTTGCGACTCTATTCCTATTGCTTTTGTAAAAAGTTACGACAAGTTTGCTGGCTTAGAACACCAATTTACTCTCTTACAGTCCTAAAGTCCAATATTTGTCAAGAGGGCTGTTCCTTCTGGAGGGTCTAGGAGAAAGCCCATTTTGTGGTCTTTTCTAGCTTCTGGAGGCCACCTGCATTCCTTGGTTCCATCTTCGGAGCCAGCAATATAGCATATTATTATTTCTCTCTGTTCCTGTGCTCCCATGGTCACCTGACTTTGATCCTCATGTCTCTCTTTCTAGAACCCCTATGATTACATTAGGCTCACTCAAGTAATCCAGAATAATCTGCCCACCTCTCATCACATGTGCAAAATCCCTTTAGCCATGGGATTCGCCTGTGGTCATTTTTGGAAGGCCATTATTCATCTAACCACTGCCATGATATCCTTTTCTTTTTTTTCTTTTTTTGTCATGGAGTCCCCATTATAATCATGCTGAAATAGTGTTCTATGGAATGACATTTGGGAAATTTATGTTTTTAATAAGAAGATGGATAGTATCCCAGGCTCTGGAAGCAGAAATGAGATAATGAAGAATAAGCTGAGAACAAAGACCAATTTACTGCTGAGAAACCATAAATGACTAGATCCCTGTGACTTGTGACTTAAACCAGTTCTGTCAACATGAATGATCAAATGAGGTACAGAAAAGCAGGAGCACCTTGTCCTGACATGCCTCCAGATGCTTTAATGCTATGCTAAATGCTTCTTAAGTTTATTAGGGAATTAGGCCAAAGTACAATAGAGAAACAAAAGATAAATGTGAATACTATGACCTGTTGATTAAGGGAATGTGTATATTTCATGAGGATGTGCCATGATGTATGAGAATGAGGAATGGAATTTGGAATGTTCATAAGGTTATGTAAGGTTGATGTGAGTTGGGTATCTTATGTCTTGTAAGAACAACTCACTTGGCTAAGCGGAGGCCAAAGGGTGGGGGTGGGGGTAAAATCTGGTTTCAATGAAAAGGCAGCACCGTATAGTGGTTAGCAGCCCACGCTCTACAGTCAAGTTACCATGTAGAATTGTTGTTCTACCACCTTTACTGCCCTTTACCTCTTTGTACCACAGTTTCCTCACCTGTAAAATGAGGAATATATATCTGTAATATTTGCAAAGATTAATGGATAATTTAGGTGCATTACATAACTGAGCTCAATACTTATTATTTATTGTTATTATGATTTCTCTGGTTTGTCAAGAGGAAAGTGAAGGTTAACAATGGCAGGAAGAGATGGCCCAGAGCTAAATGTGAGCTTGTCTTCTTTTGATAACATCATCTCTGATGAAAAGTAACTGAATATCTGATTATTCACCTTCCAGAGCAGAGATATAAAAGAAAAATAATTCTCCTATGATAATCTGGTTGATTATGTGAAATCGTTGTTCGCCATAATCCATTAATGAACATAATGAGTGCCTTGAAAAAGGAAATAACCTGTCACCTGGTTCACAAACATTGGTGCATTTTGGAATCAGCTTAGGACATTAAAGAATACTGGTACCTGGCTCCCTCCCCAAGTCATTCTTTTTTATTTGTTCTACAGTGCTCCCTGGCATTGGTAATTATCCCTTGATAATTCTAATATGCAGCAATGTTTGGGAACCACTGCCCTTGCTGATTTAAATAATTGTTAACTGATGAGGAAGAAACCTCCAGTTTTCCAGAGAGCAATGTGCTTCAAGTCTGCACTTTCACTACTTTTAAGTTCATATTAGTATTTAATCCTTTGAGTTGCTATATGTATAGTATATTGAATTATATTAAGTTCTGAATATCCAATTGTTTTGAGCTATAATTATAACTTCATATGCAGTGATTCTGAGTAGTTTTTATGCAGAATAACTCTTGTTCTATACAACCTAAATGTCCATCAGTGGATAAATGAAGAAAATGTAGTACATACATACAATGAAATACTACGCAGGAATAAAAGGAAGAAATTCTGCCATATGTTATAACCTGGATGAAACTTGAGGATATTATACTAACTGAGATAAGCCAGTCAGTCACAGAAGGATGCACACTGCATGATTCCACTTGTATGAAGTATATAAAGAAGTCAAGCTCATAGAAATAGAAGTAGAATGGTGGTTTCCAGGGACTGGGGGGAAGACGATATGGGGAGTTGCTATTCAATGAGTATTGAGTTTCAGTCATGCAAGATGAAAAAGTTCTAGAGACCTCTTGTGCAATGTTATGCTTACAGTTAATGATGTGGTATTATATAGTTAAGATTTGTTAAAAGGTTATATCACATGCTATGTGTTCTTTACAACAATAACAAAGTACTACTTAATGAAAATTAGATTTGCTAGCAAATACAATACTCCTGCCACTTCTGCCACCTAGAATGCCTTCACTCAGAATTCCATCCTAGAAATCATATCAAATCTTGAAGTCCCAGTTTCAATGCTACATTCTTCATCAGTGCCGTATCTTCCAGAATGTCATGAACCTGCCCATGGAGATAATATCCCAGGATATGATAGTACAAGAGAAAAGAGAAGGAACATGGATGGAGATAATATCCCAGGATATGATAGTACAAGAGAATAAAGAAGGAACATGGGCTGCCTCTAGAGCAGCGGTTCTCAACCTGTGGGTCGGGACCCCTTTGCGGGTCGAACAACCCTTTCACAGGGGTCGCCTAAGACCATCCTGCATATCAGATATTTACATTACGATTCATAACAGTAGCAATGTTACAGTTATGAAGTAGCAACGAAAATAACTTTATGGTTGGGTCACAACATGAGGAACTGTATTTAAAGGGCCAGAAGGTTGAGAACCACTGCTCTAGAGAATCATCACACAGTTTAGTAGAGAAAATCAACTTGGAAACAAGTAAGTGACAGATTGTGGGGAACAGAATGCTTATAAAAATGGGAAGAGGAAGTGGGAATAAGAACATTGAATTCCACAAATTGTATAATAACAACATGCAGGAACAGGTACAGTGGAGGTGAAAGGTGGGAGGCACAAATAACACTGCAAAGCATGAGCATCTAATTGTTGGCATTGAGATTAGCTAACAATAGAATGATTGTGTGCATGTTGGGATAGTTTGATAAAAGCACAATATTGCTGCAAGCAATTAGATGTTAGAATTAAATTATGTTTACTGCTGTTACATTTATATCCAATTCAAATTATGTGTAATTAAATAAACTAGCATAAGAGATTGGCATAAGTTCTTTCCATGGCTTCCTTCTTGGCATACTTCAGTGAAGGAAAGAAGCAGATGGTGAACTAAGGCAATGAGGCAACACTCTCTATTTGTGTCTGATCCCTAGAGATTCCCATGTAACAGAGAACAATAAAAGTGTGAGGTTCCACAGCACACTCAGAACAAAATCTCACTCAGGAGCAAATGGGGCAGTTTCCAGGAGCCCCATCTGCACCAGATTTCAGCCCTCATCCCCACCACCCAAGCCTTCCCTTTTCCTGAAAGGAATGAACATGTCACCTGTCTTCATGTCCTCAGTGTTCTAGGCTTCAGGGAGCAAGAAACCAAAATTTTATTACTAACATTAATTGTAGTTGTCACCCCATTATTCAAACAACTTTGTACTTTTTTATGATACTCATTGCCAAGTGGTAGATTGGTTGCCTCCCTCTCATGCCCCGACCAGGGATGGGGATTGAACCTGTAACCAAGACGTGCCCTTGACCAGAATGGAACCCACAACCTTCAGTCTGCAGGCCGACGCTCTAATCACTAAGCCAAACCAGCCAAGCAAAGGAGAAAATTTAATTGAGTTCAGGCATTTTGGATTGAAAAAAAAAAGTGGTGGGGTAAAAAGACAAAAATGGGAACAAATGCATAAATGATTATTTTGCCAAGGAGTAAAATTCCTCTTTTTATTGGTGATTCATGTTTAAGATATTGAAACGAGAAAGATAATGGGTAAATATTGACCCTAAGAACTAAGAACTGGAAAAGATGGAAGACAGCGATCTGAAATGTTATGATCACTATATTGCACCTTGCATATATAGCCTTTAAGTTAAATAGTTTTAGAAAAAGAATAATATACCACAATGCCATTTTCTTGGGTTGAACTTCATTATATCCAAATGTTGCAGTATTGACATTCTGCTGTAAAAAGAAAGGAACCATGACCTATATAATATGAAATTCTTCTCTTAAAAAAGAAAAAAGTTCTATTCTATATTGTAGAAGGAGGTATAAAGAGAACCAAATTAATTTTAAAGTCATTAAAATGAAATCCAGGGTACTTGAGTTTCCAGGCTTATGTTATAATGTAAAAACACACTTAAAATTGCCCTGACTGGTTTGGCTCAGTGGATAGAGTGTCGGCCTGCAGACTGAAAGGTCCCAGGTTCGATTCTGGTCAAGGGCATGTACCTTGGTTGCGGGCACATCCCCAGTAGGGAGTGTGCAGGAGGCAGCTGATCGATGTTTCTCTCTCATCGATGTTTCTAACTCTCTATCCCTCTCCCTTCCTCTCTGTAAAAAATCAATAAAATATACATAAAAAAACACTTAAAATCAAATAATGTTGAAGTTCCTATGGACGTAATTTATGCAAGTAATTTGAAGATGCGCCCCAAAACATGATTTTTCTGAGAGTGATGAATCATTTTAAGTCAGTTATCACAGAGATTACATCTGTAATGCAGTGTATCTTAGCTTCGCAAGCATTACTAAGCTACCAACTCCACTGTCTCTATGGAGTCTCAGTAAGAGCCTTTTGATGTAGAGTGATAAATTTTTGTCTGGGATAGCCTCCTTCCTATGGTTGACTCCTCAACAATATCATTCTCCAGATGAAGTTAATGTAACAAAAAAAAGCATGTGTATTTATTTTTGTTCAATCTTAGGTGTTTTGGCAGATAACAAATCAATTTTGTGTGTATGGTATTATTACACATATTAAATGGTCTGGGATACCCATTGTTATAGCCAAGAGTAGTCTATTTTCATCTAATATATTACTTTTACTCAGTCTAGAAAATTTGCTGGATACTAATCACTTCCAGGTAAATTCTGGACAAAACTGTGACCTAGATAAAATTTGCTTTTCTAATTTTTTGCAAATCTTAGTATACACTGAACTCTGAGAATAATATATCTTTATGTTACATATCACTTACCTATGTCCTCACTGTTCGAGGACCTTTAAATATGCTTAGCCCGGACCCCAAAACTGCAAATGAATCTATATTATGTACTTGGAAGGGTGATGGCACTTTTACCCAGAATTATCTCAGGTCTCACTCGCTTTTGCCTCTGCCAATAATCTCCTTTCATTTTGCCAGACTTGCTTCAATGATAAGAGCAACAGTCCTTATAAGAACACTAGAGGTCTGGTGCACAAAAATTTGTGCACTTGGGGGGGGGGGGTCCCTCAGCCCGGCCTATGCCCTTTTGCAATCTGGGACACCTCAGGGGATGTCCACCTGCTGGCTTAGACATCCCTCTGGCAGCCCAGGAGCCCTCAGGGGATGTCCACTTGCCAGCAGGGAGCAGACCTAAGCTGCAGTCGGACAGCCTTAGTGCTGCTGAGGAGGCGGGAGAGGCTCCCACCACCACCGCTGTACTGGCAGCCATCAGCCTGGCTTGTGGCTGAGCAGAGCTCCCCCTGTGGGAGCTCACTGACCACTAGGGGGCAGCTCCTGCATTGAGCGTCTGCCCGCTGGTGGTCAGTGTGTGTCATAGTGACCAGTCATTCCCAGTCTTTCTGCTGTTAGGGTCAATTTGCATATTACCCTTTTATTATATAGGATTCTTACTTTGGTGAGATCCTTATCTGAGATTAAGTTTCCAGATGTGCTTCTAGTTAGTAAATATTCAGAGCAAAAATACTCTGAGAGTTTCCAATTGCACCTCACTATGGTGACATTGTAGCTAATATACATACTAACTGTGAGATGCCAACAATCCCAAGCCAACCCTTTATTGTAATTTATAAATTCTGAGCACCATGTAATTGTATGTGAAGAATTGCCATAATTTTCATGGTAACCCTCTCAAGCAAGCTATTGCAGGGCATTTTGTCATTGCACCTGAAAGATATCTTTGGACATGAAGAATAATGGCACGCTTTGTAGGAATCAGTACAAACAGAGAATTAAGAAAAGACTGGCAAAATGTTATCTTCATAACTGTGTTCCTACACTTCGTAAAGCAGAAAATGAAAGGTTAGGCAGGTCATTAATTTTTGTACAGATTGTCTTTTCACAGCAGCATAATGTCAACTGCTCCATTTATTTCCCCTTGGTAGGTAAATTTCGGAAGTTTACAAATCTTTTCACAATATTTTTGCTGATTCATAAACAAAAAAGTGATCACCAAGATTACCAAATTTATTCTCTTCAGATCCAACACTCAGAAACAGTTTATAGACCTAAACTAAATATGAAAAGTTCTTGAAGAAAGTCATAGTTCCTCAATATAATTTGAGCAACTGAAAGAGGCATTATAATGAAAGTCATCTTTCAACCTTGCCACCTCTTACTAATTCCCTGGAACACAATAATAAGTGACATCAGTTTACACAGTCAGGTATAAATGTCTCCACTATATAGGCAAGATGAAACTAGCCCTGTGTCCTAAATACGGCCTCACCTGCATTATACAATCAGGGAACATGCTGATGACAGCAGCAAAAGAACAGTATTTCTTACGTGGCAAATTACCATTAACCAACTTCTGCCCCCCAGAAGACATATCATAACTAGATCATGTGTATCTGAATCACAAAAACCTTTAATATACAATACCAAAAACTTCTAGTCGCCTTTTAAAGCTTGATGAAAATACCATTTCAAAAGTATTTTTAATATTGATAGTAAATTCAGCTGAGCTCACCTGGCAGCAGGAACCAAGGTAAAAAATTCTCAAGAACAGGGTCACCAGAGTGTAAGTAGTTAAAAATATTTTAGTGTTTTTTGTTGTTGTTGTTTACACACACACAAATTAAATAAATAAATAAGTTATAATATGATTCCCAGATAAAAGAATACTTTTTACAGTTTAATAATAGTTCTGGGTTCTGAAATTAAGCACAGCAGGAAATGAGAGTTATGGATTTCAAAAGACATTGCACACTCTTTTTTAAGCTTCAGTTTGCATATTTCTATAGAATGTTCAACACTATTGTATAACTATAAACACAGCATGAATGCAATATGGAAACTCTATGGCATGCAAGTAGGTGCACTGAAAGTTAAAAAAATCTGTATGTCCCTGGAATTTCCTCTTGTTTCCTTTCATTAATAATTCTAATGTAAAGTCTCTGATTGAGTACTATAGACTCCAGGGGTAGGGATCTAGTGATGGTTCTATATAAATGATGTATCCCGTTAAGAAAAAGTTTATAATCACTTTATAAGTGCCAGCCAATGTTCAAGGTGCTAATAATATAGCATGAATAAAACAAAATAAAATGCATGTCCTAATTGAGAAAGGTAGAAAATAAGTTACAAACGATACCTGTACATAAAATGATTTTCATTACTATGGAGAAAAATAAATCATGAAAAGAGAGGAGTGTTGAGGACAGTAGGTTGCAGTTTTGAATAAGGTTTCCAGGGAAGAGTTTACTGGAATGATGAGCTGAACAAGGATTAAAGGTCTTGTAGATGTCTGAGAAAGGTAATGACAAGTCCAAAACCTTGAGGAGGACCAAGACAAGTCCAAAACCTTGAGGAAGGACCAAGGCCTGTATAACTAAGAAGAATAAAAATGGAAATTTATGGGAATGAGCAAGGGTATCTATAATAATAAAAGTATAATATGCAAATCGACTGAATGGCCAAACAGTGGAACAATCATCCGGAAAACCTTCCAGATGAAGCCGGGGCTGTGAGGGCCTACTCTTGCATGAATTTTGTGCATCAGGCCTCTAGTGGAGAGAATAAAAGATGCAAGCCATTTAGTAGATGTTGACTTTTACTCTGAGTGAAATAATAAGGAGAGGTGTGGTTTATTGATGTTTTTAAGAAACACTTTGGTTGCTGGGCTAAGAATAGACAGGAAGCAAAGGCAGACATAAGGAACATTTAGAAGGCTATTGAGACAGGAGGCTACGGTAGCTTGTACCAGGATTTTAACAACGAGGTGGTAAGGAGTCACAGTCTGGATATATTTTGAATGTAGAGACAAAAATGTTTAATGAAAGATTGGATGTGGGATGTGAGAGAAAAAGAGGAATCAAGGACTCTAGGTTTTTGACATAGATAACTGGGAAAATGGAGTTTCCATCTAAAGAGGCAGGGTACACTGAAGGAGAGTTAAATTCAGGAGTGCAGAGGAAAACAGAAATATGGCTTGGAACATACTATCTATAATAATAAAAGTATAATATGCTAATTAGACTGGACAGCCAAACGAACTTCCGGATGTCATTCGGATGAATCAGCCAGGCAGGCAGAGGCAGATAGGGGCAATCAGGCAGGCAGGCAAAGGCAGTTAGAGGTGATCAGGCAGGCAGGTGAGTGGTTAGGGGTGATCAGGCAGGCAGGTGAGTGATTAGGGACAATCAGACAGGCAGGCAGAGGCAGTTAGGGGCAATCAGTCAGGCAGGCGAGTGGTTAGGAGCCAGGGATCCCTGAGGGATTGAGCCTAAACCAGCAGTCAGACATCTGCCAAGGGGTCCCGATTGTTAGAGGGTGCAGGCTGGGCTGAGGGACTCCCCCCCTCCTCTGTGCATGAATTTTGTGCACCGGACCTCTAGTGGTTACTATAACTATTACACAATTAGTTGTTGATGTTAAATGATGAGACATCCAGGTAAGAGATATAAATTCAGTTGTCACAAGAATGAAGATTATTTTTAAAGCCAGGAATCTGGGTGAAATCCCAAAGATTTGCAAGTGGGGGCAAAGAGTATTAGAACTGAGCCCTTGGAGCACATCAACATTCAGAGTTTGGAGAGAAGAGAGGGAACCAGGGGGGAAAAACCTGAAAAAGGTGATTATTAGATTAGTGGTGAGGTATGAGAACGAAAATTATAAGCATGGATTGAATCTTTGAGGCCAGAGGAACAAAATATATCAACTCTGTCTAAAAATGTCACTAGGTCAGTAAGAGGGTCATTGGATTTAACACTATATACATCATTAGTGAACTTTACAATAACAATTTCAATGGAGTTCTGTGAAGGTGAGTTAGTTCAGGAGAAAATAAGAAGAGAAACAAGGGTCAGCAAATATACATAATTTTAAAAGAGGTTAAATAAATAAATATAAAATAAGTTTTGCTATAGAGACCATCAGAGAAATGAGTCACTAGAAGTAAGTATATAGGATCAAGAAAAAATTTTGTTTTAATATGGAGAAATAACAAAACATTATTAACAAGTCAGTTAGTAAGAAATATCTGATAATATGCTCTAATAAATGATATACTTCTCTTCTATAATAACAGCATAGCCCACTAAACCATCAATTGCTAATAAAGAAGAAAACTTGGAAACATTTTTTACGATATTAAATTGAGAGCAAAAAGTACCCATTGCTATGCCTTGTCATTTTTCAGTTCATTTACTCAAACATCCATCATTGTTGATCATCATTTTGCCAAAAATTTTCTCACTATTTTAATTATCATCATGAGCAGCTTGACTGATGAGGATACTTCAAATTCTTCCCAAATATTTGATAAATTCATAAAGGCAGAGTCCTAATAGAGGAACCTTCTGTCCTATTACAGTTCCTGGGAAAGGAGTAGTAGCTTTTAGGAGCTAGATGTTACTGTGGAAATGCAGGAATAGGGGCATGGGTTACCTTCAGTGAATGAGAACCAATCCCAGGGGAATAATACAATTATTTGGGAAGTTTTAAAATACTGATACACCGGATTCATCCCCAGAAACTCTAAGGTTTACTTGGTCTTGGAGGGTACCCAGGCATCTGAATTAACAGCTCTCCAGGAGAATCTAATGAAGAGTGTTAAGGAACCATTATTCTTGGCATATACCTTTTTTAAATTTTTTATTGTTTAAAGTATTACAAACAGTAATGCATATGTCTCCTTTTTCACCCCATTGACCTCCCCTCAGCCACCCCCACCTCCCGGCATATGCCCTCAACCCCCTAGTGACTGTGTCCATTGGTTATGCTTACATACATGTATACAAGACCTTTGGTTGATCACTTACCCTCACCCCCCAACCGTCCCCGGCCTTCCCGCTGAAGTTTGACAGTCTGTTCGATGCTTCTTTGGCATATACTTTTGATAGTCATCTTCCAAGTACTGAGGGTTTAGTGATGGCAATGAATCAAGAAACAATGAAAATTACTTTCTAGTCTGCTCAGGAGGCAGTATGGTATGGTCGAGTATCCTGCTTAAGTAAAAGTATTATGAATCCACCTTAAACAAGTTTTTGAGTACATAAACTGCTCTGAACAATGTTGTTCCTTACTTCTCCCCAGTTCTTCAAAACCTCCCTTAAAGGTATGAGCCAAGGTCTAAGTCATGAACTTAGACTATCTAAAAACATCCACCCATACTATTGATAGAAAGTGTTTTCATTTAACCACCTGTTTGAGCAGAAGGCAGAGCACAGAAGTAAGGCATCCTTGGGATGCTCTGACCTGGAAATGGCATGCTAAGCTTCCTGATGCTGTCTTTCTTTTCCCATACTACATTAACTTGTTCTTCACTTCCTTTAGCCTGTTGTTTTCTACTCCTCTCTAACGTTTTTTTTTTCTTTCTGCATTTATTTCTATCCTTTTTTGCATTTCTCTTCATTCTCTGGTATCTTCTTTCATTTTTCTTTATTATTGTGGGCAATAGGTGGAACAGAGGGATGGAAGAGAAAATAGAGTCTAGGATTGCAATATCTTGAAAGGTCCTTGTAATCATTTAGAAAGCATTTCATAAAAAAGGGAGATGTATGTATCAGACCAATAAAGCAAGGAAATAAGTCCCAATGCTATTGCATCGTTTACTAAAAATGAACAAATTATAAAGTGGAAAATCACATATACCACATATTTATATACATTTAAAATGCACAATCTATTTATTCAACATAGAATATTATTGCTTTGCGCTACTAAAAAAACATTGAAATAATGCCACCAGCATCCTCCTGAGTAATTTGCAATGTATTCACAGTCTAATCCACATAAGTAGGCTTTAGACCCAGTGCATATGTACACAAAATTCAAAGAAATTATTTGAGACTGAAGATTAAAAAAAGCAAGCATTATCATGTATAGTACCTAACTCTCAGACATATGCACATAATAACTTAGTACTTACTAAATGTTGGTAAGTAAATGAAACTCTATATGAATTCTTATAGAATTCAGATAAAAACATTTTTAAAAATCCTTTTTTACTCTTGACATTATCATATGTCTCTCTATGATAAATCAGACATTTTTTAGAACCTATTGAGACATTAGACAAAAATATACTATAATCTGAAGTTTCATTTAATTCATTAAAATAACTTTATTAAACATATGAGATCATAGACACCACTGATATAGAATGAATACAAATTATAGTTCTAGGAGATGGAAAAAAATAGGCAGCTGAATTCCACAAAGGAAATTGTTTTTATGATTCCAATCCAGATAGTCATTTTATATTTTACCCACACTATTTGAAAGTTAAAGCAAAATTATGAAAAGAAAATCATAGCTAATCAACTATGAATTACAAAATATTTGTCCTTTTTTTACATTTATAATAACTTGGTCAATATTTTAATGGTAAATTTACTTTCACAATTTGGGTCTCCCCACATAAAAATATTAAATATTTTAAGCCATTTGAATTTTAGCCTTAAATGAGATGGCTTGTTACCCTACTTTATGAATGTAATGTTACTTTAATGTCTAACACAAAATTCTTTAATGTCTAATAATAAAGGATTCATATATCTTGTACACATTCATTTATTTGTTCTCAATGGCTATTTATTTGTTTAAATATTTGTCTCCATGGAATAGTATGAGTTTCTTGAAAACAGAGCTTCTTCAAATCTTTTATTTTTTATTTTTTATTTTTTTAAAATATATTTTATTGATTTTTTACAGAGAGGAAGGGAGAGGGATAGAGAGTTAGAAACATC
>NW_005355461.1:2367263-2369935 GCF_000412655.1 Myotis brandtii | reverse complement strand
CACTCCCCACTGGGGATGTGCCCACAACCAAGGTACATGCCCTTGACCGGAATCGAACCTGGGACCCTTGAGTCCGCAGGCTGACACTCTATCCACTGAGCCAAACCGGTTAGGGCTAGCTTTGTCAAATCTCAATCTCCAGTAAGTAGACCAGTGACCATACGTAGAAGACAACTATATTATAAAAGGCCAGTGGCCATAATGCCATAACACCGAAACGACCAAATAACCGGTCATCAGGAGGTGCATTGATGGGTCTCATGGTACGGCGGGTCTTAGTCTTGCGGCGTGGCGGAAGTTGGGGTCCCGCCGGCGTGGCAGAAGGGAGTCTGGGTCGGGCCAGCGCTATGGGTCTGGGTCTCGCGCCATTTCGCATGCTGGACCTCTAGTTTAATAAATAATTGTGGATCAGATTTCTTAGTTGCTTGGCAAATAAGACTATACTATTTTAAATTTTATTTTATAGATACAGACTATAAAAATAACCTGTTCATTAATTATTCTCCTCAGTAGTAATCCTAGAACAAGGTTTCTAACTCTGGTCCACAAGATTTATATAGTCATAGAATGTTTCCGGTCATTTCATGTGACCTGAAGAGTGCTTTAAGAACTAATTAGGCATGTGATATGCCTGCAGTGGTAGCAATGGAGAAGTATAGCCTCTGTTGTCTTATTCTAGGACCTCTTCACAGATAAATTTCACAACATAAATCTTGACTACATTTCAGTTTATGAGTGTTACCTCCTGTAAGTCCAGAATTTTAGAATTGAAAGAGCCACAGTAAAAAGACTAGATTCTAAAACGTATCTGTGTGATTATGTAAGAATCTGTGGTATGTACAGATAGCCCTCTGTGTTCACAGGTTTTGCATCTGTGCATTCAACCAGCCACAGACTGAACATATTTGGGGGAGGGGCGAGTTATTGTTAATGAGTACTATGAAGTTAGGTTTAGGATGGTTGTATTTGTACTGAACATGTACAGACTTTGTTTTCTTGTTATTATTCCCTGAACAACAAAATATAACAACTATTTACATGACATTTACATTATGTTAGGTATTATAAATAATCTAAAGAGGAGTATATAGTAGGATGTGTGTAGGTTATATGTCAACACTATACTATTTTTATATAAGGGACTTGAGCATCCATAGATTTTGGTTTCCACAGGGGGTCCTGGAATCAATTCCTCATGAATATGGAGGGATGACTATATTACTTTTTTACTAAAACATGACATTTATTATTTTTATTGGAGTGTAATAAATTGCCACTAATGTAGTAGCTTAAAACAAAACATGTTTTGTATGTTTCTGTAGGTTAGGAGTCCAGGCAGAGATTGACTGGGTCCTCTGATAAGGGTCTCACAGGGTTGCAATCTAGATGTCACCTGAGTTACATTCCTTCCTGGAGTCTGAAGTCTTCTGCCAAGCTAACATGAGTGTTGTCAGAATTCAGTTCCTTGAAGTTGTTGGACTGAGGTCATGCTTTGCTCTCAAGCCTTTAGAGGCCATATTGTTTCTTGCTATGTGACCCTCTCATAGGTTCTCCCATAACACAATGCTTTTCTTCAAGGCCAGCAAGAGAATTTCTTTCTTCAAGAAGGGCCTTCATTTTTTTTTAAGGAATGATGAAGTCAAGCCCACCCACAATCATCTTCCTTTTAATTAACTCAAAATCAATTGATTTGAGACTTTAATTACCTGAAAAATCCCTCACCTTTGCCATATACCATAATCTAATTATAGAGGTGACATCCCATCATATTCAGAGGTCCCATCCACACTCAAGAAAAGGGAATGATACCAAGGCCAGAAATTTTGGAGACCATCTTAGAATCATGTCTACTACAAGATAGATATCTTTCAGATAACCTTGTTTTCCAGAATATAAAATTATATTAGCATATATATGTATGCATGCATAGTTATATAGTACACGAAATAAAAAGTATGTATTAGTTTAGTTTAAATGTTACATATATTTCTACATGCATACATGTGTAGGTATATATATGTATGTGTATATATAAGCATACATATGTACGTATATTTGTAGCTATCTACACTAATAAAAGACAAAGATGCTAATTGACCATACCTTTGCTACGCCCCAAGCCATGCCCACCAGCCAATCAGAGCGACTATATGCAAATTAACCCAACCAAGACGGCAGCCACAGAGTTGGAGCAAGCAGGAGGCTTGGTTGCCCGGGCGATGGAGGAAGCCAAGCTTCCCGCCTGCCCTGAGCCGGCTGTGACCTCCGCTCATGGCAACAAAGTTTCAATTATAGGAGACAAATAAATCCCAGATACCTGCTTCCAGTCAGCCTCCACTGGGAGCTTACGTGGCTGGGGGCCATGGCCAGCCTGTAAAGAGCCATCAGCCCCTCACCCAGGATGGCCACACCCTCATGGGGTGAAGGTCCCCACTGGGGGGCTTAGCCAGCCTGAAAATGGCCCTCAGCCCCTCACCCAGACTGGCCAGGCACCCCAGCAGGACCCCCCATACTGAAGGGGCTGTGGCCAGCCTGCAAACAGTCATCAGCCCCTCACCCAGGCTGGCCAGGCACTCCTATGTAATAAAAGGGTAATATGCACATTGACCTTAACAGCAGAACGACTAGGAATGACTGGTCACTATGACACACACTGACCACCAGGGGGCAGA
>NW_005355461.1:2344517-2367065 GCF_000412655.1 Myotis brandtii | reverse complement strand
GCTGCTACAAATATATATAGCTACTATATATATATATTCTTTTCCTTATATTTCTTTTTCTCCTCTACTTACCCTTCTCTTCTTTCTCTTTCTCTCCTTTTCCTCTTCCTGTTTTATCTCTTTGTCAATTAAGTACCAAGTAGAGTTATTTTATATAACTCTCCAAAAAGCAAGAGACTTTATCATGATTTTGAGAAATGAGGGCTACAAATATATATAGCTACTATATATATATATTCTTTTCCTTATATTTCTTTTTCTCCTCTACTTACCCTTCTCTTCTTTCTCTTTCTCTCCTTTTCCTCTTCCTGTTTTATCTCTTTGTCAATTAAGTACCAAGTAGAGTTATTTTATATAACTCTCCAAAAAGCAAGAGACTTTATCATGATTTTGAGAAATGAGGCATTGTTTTTTTATTTCTTTCAAGCATTTACTGGAATACTATGTTAGACTATGTGTTTGCATGCTATAAATGAGATAGACTTTACTTTGTACATTGGAGAGCTCTCTAGAGAAGAAACCCATGTATCCTCTTAATTGCGCATGATTAAAGAAAAATCCACCATCTGTAAGCCAATTTCCTTAACTAAATTAGGGACATTTTTAGAGGATTCACAATAAAGTGAAAAAAAAGTTTGATAGAGCTAATTCTTTATTTGTTCAATAAAAATCCCTGTTTTAAGAAACTGGATTAATGTGACTTTGCTCAATGTGTTTGTCTAATAGATTTTCTTGAGTTAGCAAAGCATGAGAAGATAAAAGGAATAAGAAGCTGATCTGTAGAGCTTTTCCTATAAAATCAGAGATTTAAAAGTTTTCCTATTCTTAAGTATTCAAGAGTAAGAATTAAAAGGAAGATTTTGTAGGGTGTTTACTTTGAGATGGTAAGAAAAGCAAAAGCAGAAATTATAAATGGGCCATTGAGGGTCCCACGGGAGGAGCACCACTCAGCCAGCCCTGGTTCAAAGGCCAGTTCTACAATTAACTAGCTCTGTCATATAAGACAAGTTCTTCCTTTCTCCACATATGGATTATGAGTAACAACAACTTCTCTGTCCACTTCTCAGGGTTATTATATGTAACCAGTTTGACTTAATGAAAAGAGCATGGAGACACATTTCAGAGAGAATTTTGTTATAGTTCTGGTTTTAGCTCTTTCTAGCTCTCTGGGCCTGGGCAAGTTATTTATCTAGTCTTAACCCAAATTCCTACCTATGGAAAATAACATCTAGTGTCAGGATTATTTTAACGATTAAACAATTTATGGAAACTAAGTAGATAATCTGTAAACTGTATCTATTATTGTCTCCTGTTATTTAAATTAATGACATTAATTTAAAATATAAAATACAATTCTTAGTAACGTAGGAATAGAAAGGTCTCCCAACTATAGCAAAGAATGACTAGTGGAATTTATTCTGCACGTGAAAAAAAATACAGTGTAGAGAATACATGATTTCACATCTCCCACCACCCTCATTTCTTTATTTCAGATCCAATGTATAAGGCAAGAATGGCTGGAGAATAGTTAGAATTTGTTCTGTGATCTGAGAATATTCAAAATGATTCTATATATCTGAACTTTGGAATTATTTTGTTTTATAATCAGTATCCTGTATTGATTTTATTGTAAGTATGAGAAATAAATACTTTGGAACACCTTTCCTCCAATAAAAAATTGTTTTTGTTTTGTGACTTATTCATTCTTTGTAGATCATTATTACTTCATGTGTAAGATGACAAAGACTTATCTATGCTCTAATATTTTGTATGTGAAAAAGCATAAAGAATGCTTTTTAGTAAGATGGATTCCACCTTTTGTTCAAATTTTGAAAAGAATATGCTCTGGGGAAAAAAAATTTAGATCTAGTTATCAGAGTGATCCTCTGATAGATAACAGAACATATTAATATCCAGGTAACAAGGGGAAACAAAATAAATTCTGAATCTTCATGTTTGAGCTGAAGAGACAAGGTCACTTCCATTTCAAAGTGGTTTGCATATGTTCAATATGGGAAGTTTGGCCATGAAATCCTCATTGAAAGATTCTGCTGAACCTAAGTTGCTGCTGAGGAAGATGAAAGATGTCTACTTTCTTACAATCACACTACCAGGTTTTCAATGAAAACAAATTTCAGACTAAATACTGCCACAGGTAAGTCAAATCCTTACTAATAAGCAGGCACAAAAACACTTATATGACCTGTTCCTATCAACTTAATAGAGTGCCAGTTCCCTGTTTGTTTGTTTTTTTAATTAATTAATCGCTTTCAGCATAAAATGTTCTCTTGCCCAACAATATTTTAGAGGCACAATTCAGTTAACCAAACATTTGACACAGTCAACAAGAATATTCTAACCCAGGACTACACTGGAATCATGGTTTGAGTAGTATTCTGAAAGATGAGATGTCAAGTTACCCTGACTCTGTTATCCTTTGCAAACAAATAAATCCACACATAATTTATAGACATGTTCTTTAACACTCATTATAAAGCCACTAAATTCACGAGTGGAAATCCTCTTCTAACATCCATTTGCAAAGCCTCTGGAATTTATTAGAAATAATGATAAATGAAACACCTGCAGTTGCCTTTTTATCAAATGTTATCACCCCTTATGTGTTTAATGTATTCCCTATTAGGAAACTAACTGCCCCTTAAGTGAAGTTGAACTAATCCTATATAATAAAAGGATAATATGCAAATTGACCCAAATGGTGAAATGACCAGAACGACCGCTCGACCAGTCACTATGAGGCACACTAACCACCTCTCAGTTCCTCCCCCACCCTGGGCCAACAGGCTCCAATTGCCTGATGGCAAACGGGGAACCAGGGGTAGGTGGCGGCAGGGGGCAGGGCCAGCTGTAGGCAGCTGGGGAAGATGGCCCTGATCGCAGGCCAGGCCTAGGGACCGTACTCATGCATGAATTTCATGCGCCGGGCCTCTAGTACATATATAACACCCTATCTCTCATGCTGAAAATTTTAAAACACATTTCCATGTCATAAAATTTAGAATTTTTTATCTCCAATCCAGACCTCTCTTATAAACTCTAGATTCACAGCATCAGCTGCCTATTAAACATAATCGATAACCATAATTGGTTTCTATTGATCTCTTTAACACCATGTAGTTTATTATCAATATTACAGACAGAATGATACTGGTTCCTTTGGTAGAAATTGAGAGTTGCTCAGAATTAGGGCCAGGTTTTATCATCCCTTCATTGACTTTTCATTTCCCAGGTTGTGAAAATGAACATTATCACCAAATCTGCAAGCCCTCTGACCTCTCTGATCTTACCTTCTATACCCTCTTCCTGCTCCGTGCACTCCAGCCTCAGTGGCCGCTTTAATGTTGCCTCAATCATGTCATGTTACCTCCACCTCAAGGCTGTTGGACATGAAGTTTCTCTCTGCCTGGAGTTCTCATTCCCCACATATATACGCGGCTTGCTCCTTCACCTCCTTCAGGAATTTGTACTAATGTCATTGTATTAGTTGCCGGTGCCTGCCGAAACAAATTACCACAGACCCTGTGGCTTAAAACAGCAGAAAGTCACTGTCTCACAGTCCTTAAGGGCACAAGTTCAAAATAAAAGGCCAGAATCAAGGTGTCAGCAGAGCCTAACTCATTCTAAAGGCTCTGGACAGAACCCTTTCCTGAGCCCTTATAGCTTCTGATGGAAGCTGGACTTGTGGCCCCATCACTCAAGTCTCTGCCTCTGTGGTCACCTTGCCTGCTCTTCTGCGTCTATAAAATCTTATCTATCTCTCCTACAAAAACACTGTTATAACATTTAGGGCCCACTTAGATAATCTAGAATAAACTCCCCATATCTGGTGATCCTTAATTTAATCACATTAGGAGAGACTTTGCCATATACTAGTAAAGCCACATTTATAGGTTCTGAGGATTAGAACCTGATATCTTTTGGGGAAGCCATTTGTCAGCCTACCACAGTCATCTCCTCAGAAAGGGCTCCTCTACTACCACAATTAAAGGTACCCTTTCCCACAGCATTTCATTTCCCCTTCTTTCCTTTATTTTTTTAATAGCATTTTTCATCTGAAGGCACTCTATATACTTACTTCTCACAACATATGGCTCCTTCAGCTAAAATATAAGTACCATGAAGGCAAAGCTATTCTCTGCTCTATCCACTGTTCTTTCCACACCACAGTGTTGAACAAAGCCTGCCACACAGCAGGCCTTTCGTCAGTATTTTTGAGTGACTGGGGGACGAATGAATGAAGAGGTTCAAGGTATTTCAGATGAATGGATAATGTGTTAAGTGCAGCGATTTTCAACCAGTGTGCCACAAGAATTTTTAAAACATGCAATACCTGACTATTTACTCAGGGGCACTGACCTCTTTTCCTTTGTCAAATAAAAAACTGACAACAATAGCCATCTCGTGTGAATGAATCAGAATTATAACTATTTTTTGGTCATATTGGAAAAAGAAATATTTTTGGGTGTGCCGTAGAGTTTTAGAAATTAGTTTATGTGTGCCCTGAGATTTAAAAAAAAAGGCTGAAAATAGCTGGTTTAGTGGATTAAAAGGTGGACCCCCCCAAAAGATTTGTACATTTTGAACCAATGAATATCACTGTGTATAGATAAACAATGACTAGTACGCTATACTGTAAAACATATGACTAAGAGGAGGAGTTTATCCTGAATGATCTAAGTGAGTCCTAAACCAATCACAAGTAACCTATAAGAGAGAGGCAGAAGGAGACTGAGAAAGACACACAGAGATAGCAGGCGGAAGAGGAAGCAGTGTGGCCATGGAGGCACACACTGGCATGATATGGCCATATGTCAAGATGTGTCAGCAGCCACAAAATGCTGGAGGTAGCAAGACACAGATTCCCCCTAACTCTTTAGGAGGGAGTGTGGCCTGTGGACACTGTGATTTCAGACTTCTGGCCTCCAGAACAATGACGGAATACACTCCTGTTTCTTTAGGTCACCAGTTTGTAGTAATTTGTTACAGCAGCCACAGGAAGTTAATACAATTGTGGGTTTTCTAATGCTTCTAATAATACACTTGCTTACCAAAAGAAGAAAAAATATAAACAGCTATGTGTACCTCATTTTTATCATAGGAAAGTAATTCTTTATCTTCAAATTATACCTGGAATTATTATCTGGGTTCCTGTCACTCTGTGAAAAACACAAACTCTAAAGTCAGAATTGCTGTGTCAATTCTGTCTTCACTTCTGAGAACCTTGGGAAATTACCTAATCTTTTTTTCATTTTTCTCATGTATAAAATTAGAATAAACCACTGCTAACTCCAAAGGCCTGAGAATTATATGTACCTTTATATTCACTGCAGCATTATTCATGGTGGCCAAGAGACATGGAAACAACCAAAGTGTCCTTTGACAGATGATGGGATAAAGATATGGTACATCTATACAATGGAATACTACTCAGCCATAGAATAGATGAAGTACAAAATGCAAATGTGTGTGTGTGTGTGTGTGTGTGTGTGTGTGTGTGTGTGTGTGTGTAGATATTGGAACATTACCAATGTATTTAGGATTTGAGGGACCAAGATATTTGAGAGATGAAATATTCATTGTATGCAAGTGCTTCCGGACCATGTGTGCGCATCCTTTACATAGAAGTAAAGATATTTGCCTTGCTGCCTGGCTCCCGAGTATGATTTCTGTTCTACCAGGACCCATGACTTGGGGGGCTTGCCTTATTACTAACAGTGAGACCTGTCTTATGACCCAGTGATGCCACTTTTGGGAATATATCCAAAAGAACCCCAAACACTAATTCAAAGAATATATGCACCTTTATGCTCATTGCAGCATTATTTACAATACCCAACATTTGGAAGCAGCTCAAATGCCCATCGGTAGATGACTAGATAAAAAAGCTGTGGTATATTTACACAATAGAATCCTACTTGACCATAAAAAAGGAAATCTTACCTTTTGTGTCAGCATAGATGGATCCGGAGAGTATTATACTAAATTAGATAAGCCAGTAAGAGAAAGACAGAAGCTGTGTAATTTCACTTATATGTGGAATCTAATGAACAAAATAAACAAACATACAAACAAAAGAAATATTCATTTAAGTAGCCAGTCATTTCACACAGATTTTTTTCCTCAAGGAATGTGCCAATTTGGAAGTGGCATAGGACCAAGAGGCCAAATGCCTAGTAGAAAATAGGAAGTAAAAAAACAAGTTAAACTTTTGGAAGTTAAATTTTTGGGACAAGAGATATAAAATAGTATGCATATAAGGACTAGGAAGGTAGACAGAACTCCTGAGACCATAGTCTTAGAGGGAAGGGTAGAGGTGAACCCAACAATTGGTTCTGCTCATTCCCTTAAGATATCAGTCAGGTTGCCAATCATATATCAGACGAGGGGTTAACATCCAGAATTTATAAAGAACTTTATATCTTAACAACAAATAACCCAATTAAGAATCAGGGGGTAATGGGGGGATAAGGACACTTATGTAATACCTTAATCAATAAAGAAATTATTAAAAAAAGAAAGAAAGAATGAATGAACGAAAAATTAAAGAAAGAAAGAGAGAGAGAGAGAGAGAGAGAAAGAAAGAAAGAAAGGAAGGAAGGAAGGAAGGAAGGAAGGAAGGAAGAAAGAAAGAAAGGAAGGAAGAAAGAAAGAAAGAAAAGAATGGCCAGCCCTAACTGATTTGGCTCAGTGGATAGAGCATCTGCCTGCAGACTGAAGGGTCCCAGGTTCGATTCCGGTCAAGGGCACATGCCTGGGTTGCAGACTCGATCCCCAGTGGGGGGCGTGCAAGAGGCAGCCAATCAATGATTCTCTCTCATTATTGATGTTTTTATCTCTCTCTCCCTTTCCTTCCTCTCTGAAATCAATAAAAATATATATATTTTAAAAATGGCCAAAGGTCTTGAAAAGATATTTCTCCAAAAAGATATACAAATAGCCATCAAGGACATGAAAATATGTTCAACAAATAGCCATCAAGGACATGAAAATATGTCATTAGTAATATGCAAATACAAACTACAATGAGATATTACTTAATACTTGGACGGCTATAATAAAAAAGACAGGGAATAATAAGTGATAGCATAGATATGGGGAAATTGCAACCCTCATACATTGCTGGGGGGAATATAAAAGGGTGTAGCCACTCTGGAAAACAGTTTGGTGATTCCTCAAAAAGTTAAACAGAATTACCACATGACCCAGCAATTTCACTCCTAAGTGCATATCCAAAAAACTTGAAAACAGAAACTCAAGCAGATACTTGTATACAAATGTTCAATGCAGCATCATTCATAATAGCCAAAAGTTGGAAACCACTAGGAAAAGAAAGTAACAATGAATTGCTATGCATTATTTTTGCTTTACTAATAGACATGTAAGCAAAATGCATGGAGACACAGAGGTGGGAATGGTTAAGTCATCCTGGGAAGTTTCAGAAGACTTCTAAGAGGAGATTAAAAGCACAAAGCATGGTCTAGGCCAGTGGTCAGCAAACCGCGGCTCGCGAGCCACATGCGGCTCTTTGGCCCCTTGAGTGTGGCTCTTCCACAAAATACCACGTGCGGGCGCGCACGTACAGTGTGATTAAAACTTCATGGCCCATGAGCAGAAGTCGTTTTTCGGCCTGGGCAAAACAAGTATACAAGACGAGTGTGGATGGGAGAGTTGGAAGGGGTCAACCTCAGCGAACGTACCTCAATCAGATTGAGGACGTTTTTAGCAAAGGCCAGTTTAGGAGTACCCTAATTAAGTTAATAACAATGTACCTACCTATATAGTTTAAGTTTAAAAAATTTGGCTCTCAAAAGAAATTTCAATCGTTGTACTGTTGATATTTGGCTCTGTTGACTATGAGTTTGCCAACCACTGGTCTAGGCAGAAGGAGAAGCATGAACTAAGGAGAGGACTTAAGAAAAGGGCTGACATATTTAAGCAATGGATTATAAATTCTAGTGGGGTTTGTCTAGCTAGGGATCCCAAGGCTTTACACCAGAGTCAGATCACCTGCAAAATGGTCCAGGAAATATTATGTTAATGCCCATTTGCTATGAGTCCAATGCCCACTCAAGTTTGGGAATCACTACTTTAGGGATTGTGCTTGGAGCCCATTACTGATGAGACATGAGAAAGGCAAGCAGAGGCCAGTTCATGAGAAGCTTATTGGGATGTCCATAAAGAGGCTGCATGTTAATCCTGATGGTTTCTGATCAAACCTCATTATTAACTTCCAGCCAAGCTGGGCATTAAGAGCCCCAGGAGATGGGAGGTAGAAAGAAAACAAGAGGAAGAATAAGTCAGGATGGAGAGGTGAGTGTTAGCATGCTCTCCTCCTCCTCCACCAGCCAGGAGCAACTATTTTCTGCTCTGGCAAGAACTCAGCACAATTTGTTAGGAAATACTTCTCCAAGTGAAACATTTTGCTTCCAGCTGTGACTCTGACTGCTGCTCTTTGAGTTACAAAGAAGCCTCTGCAGGTAGACAAGGTGGCTGTTTCAAGGAAGAAAAGAAAAAGTCTATGTTCTAGAAATTATGGGGGAAGAACACCTTTTTCTCTCAATCTATGGAATAGGTTACGTAAGTTAAAAATATGTTGTATAAATGGTGTGTTCAGAGGAGACAAACTTACCTCCTACTTTTCACATATCAATTTTGACAGAGTAAGGAACCCATTACATATAAAAGCACAATTATAGTTAATAATGTACAAAAAGTCTTAGAGGAAGACAGTGACATTCCAACACCTATCGAGAATGCTTAACATTGCCTAAAATATAATGTGAGTTAAAATAACATTAGAATCTGCTAAAGAATTATCTGTTGCGTGGAACTGCTTAAGGCATGATTTTTCAACCTCCATCTATTGACATTTTGGGCCAAAGAATTCACTGTTGTAGATCTGTCCTGTGTGTTGTAGTACGTTTATCGGCATCCCTGGCCTCTACCTGCTAGATGCCAGTAGCACTCTTCCCCAGTTGTGAAGACTAAAATGTCTACAGACACTGCCAGATGTTCCCTGGGGAGGACAGTGACAATATCATCTCTGGTTAAGGGATGGCTTACAGGAAATATAGGAAGGTAAGATACCTCCTGAAATTTCAGTAATTAAGCCCCTATATATGGAGTGTCCAAGTCTAACCCGGATCCAACTTAGGGAACTGATGTTCACTAAATCCCACCAAATTGATGATATTAATGCATGAGTAAATGATCCTGTTCATAAACAGGCTAGAGCCGTGGTCGGCAAACTGTGGCTCGCGAGCCACATGCGGCTCTTTGGCCCCTTGAGTGTGGCTCTTCCTAAGCCTTAGGAGTACCCTAATTACGTTAATAACAATGTACCTACCTATATAGTTTAAGTTTTAAAAATTTGGCTCTCAAAAGAAATTTCAATCGTTGTACTGTTGATATTTGGCTCTGTTGACTAATGAGTTTGCTGGCCACTGGCCTAGAGTAAAGATCAGGGAGTTGAGGCTTGAAGACAGACTTTCATAAAAAACTTAATGATACATGCTGCTGATTTCTTTCCAAGCATTAAATTGTATCCCAGTATCCTCAAGAGTTAATACTTCTCAAAACTGTCAGTGACATATTCTCTTCTGAGCCAAATGACCTGGTGCATAGTAAAATACTGTGGCCCCAAGGACAGTATTTTATACATAATTTCTGTGCGTTCCCCAGACTCTCACAAAGCTTATGCAGTCAGGATCTCTAAAATCCAAATATTGCTGATTCATAGTATGTCCTCTAACTCATGACACTGACCTATCTTTGCAGAATGTAGGATTCATTTTCTCTGGATGATCATCCTTTGACCTAAAGGTAAATTTGGCTCAAAAAAAAAAATTCAGATAATGGACTAACCTCTACTAATTCCTCGCCCCTCTCCTATAAAACTCCTAGGGATCCAAATAAAATCTTTTTTTAAATTGAATTAATTGGGACAACATTAGTTAATAACATTATATAAATTTCAGGTGCACAACTTCGTACTATAATAGCTGTATACTTCATTGTGTGCTCCCCACCAGAAGTCTAGTCTCCTTCCACCACCTTGTAACAATTCTGTTTGACTTCTGTAGATTTCATTTTAATTTTTTACTTCTAAAGAGTCTTAAACCTAACATATTTATTTAAATTTGACAGTAAATACTGGCATCTTCCCCAGTGCTCATATTTCCATTCTTAACTATATTTTCAGTGACATATTGCTTGGGTAAAATTTGTAAGATTTATATATTCTATATTTATAAAACAACTTAACTCTCCAATAATAATAGGATTGTTAAATAAATTAGTCTGCATCTATATACAGCCATTTAAAATCACAGGTGAGGAGAATAATTAATGGCATATTTTTACAAAATAAAGTGGAAGTTATAAAAACAAAATAGAAGCCTCTACAGTTTAATCTTGACTTGATTTTTTATATATATGACTGAAAAACATGTTTACCCATTAAAGTGACAAATATTTCCATTCACATATTTATTTTAGATTTTTTTTCCTCTGCTGTTCTCAAGGCCTCCATAAAGAAGGAATCCGCATATTCAGAGCAAGACAGACCTGCTGCCCCCGGACACCTACTTCAGCCTCCCAATTCAGGGTAAACCTCTACACCCTTCCTTGTCATTTTCAGTTCCAAGAAAGACTGGACATCCTTCATCTCCTGCAGACTCTAATCTCCATCTGACCCTGTCTGTCCTCCTTTATAACTAATCTCCTGAAAGTCTTTCATAATTCACTTGAGAACTCAAGCTCAGTCTTCAGTAAAAGCCCCCTAATTCTCAGCCATGTCTGTAGACACTGCTGTCACCATTTTGCTCTAACAGGAATCTGGCTCTCTCCTGTGGACACTGTTCCCAGAAATTCACTTGAGTGGAAATTTAGATAATCTTTTTATCCCTTGTAGCTCTCAGCTTGGAGCTGGCTAAGTGTCCTTTTTATTCCACATTGTCACATACAGACTACTGTGCCCTCTTTCTATCTAAAGACTTACTGTTCCCTCAAAGGAAATGCTTCCTAAGGATGCTGCCCACTCACTATCCCTACTGAGAAGCAGCTATTTACAGTGTTCCGAGTCATAACTTTCATCAGTTCCTCGATTGTATACTGGTGTCATTTATTGTGATCATTCTGTGCATAAATCCTTCCCCCTCCATCATTACTTAGACTCAGCAATGCCAGTCAAATCCAACACTCTCATAGACAGTTGGAATATTGACTCAAGATGTGATTCTGCTGTATTGGAAAAAGGAAATATATATATGTGTGTGTGTGTGTGTGTGTGTGTGTGTGTGTGTGTGTGTGTGTGTGTAAAGATTAAAAGTGAATTTAGGATTAGCATTATGTATAGCAGTTAAAAGTAGAAGTCCAAAATTATCAACAATAAAGGGATTTTAAGCAAAATAACAACAAAGAAGGATAAAATGCTAGACTTTACATTCATCTGACCACAAATTGAAGTGATTCAAGAACACAGTGGTGGTTAAACAGATGGTGCAGAGATGGAGAGGTGAGGGCAGCACTCTTTACAGCCCTGGTATAAAGCCTGTCCTCATGTTAGTGATTTCATAATGAGAAAATTCACATGCAAATAGTATGCACTGTAATTGAGGGTGGAGTTAGTCATCATCTTAAGGAGGTACACCTTGGGAGAGAGTCTGAATAGGACTTTGAGAAGGGTTTGGTTAGATAACAAAGGATGATTTACCAAGGGGATGATTGCAGATGGTAAATAGAAATTGTTTTTGTTGATGATCTGAGCATAGGTATTTATTGGGCCCAGGTGACCTACTCAGTCACCTGTTGATGTAATCATGGTCAGTGAAAAGTTACTAAATGGTTATCAATCCACTGTCAACTGTGTTCTTTCTGCCAGGTGACAAGGACTACATCCAACAGTACTAGAAGACTGTTGAGTTTATCCTCCTTATGACCCGGTACTGGCTAATTAGGTTTTACAACTAACTACATAACTATTTCTGCTTCTTTCTATCACTGATACAGATAAATATTAATGATAACTAACCTTTATTGATCTCTTACTAAGTGTCAGGCACCACTCTCAGTGCTTCACATGCATCATCTCATTTGATTCTTACCACTCAGATAGGGACCACTATTATCTCCTTTGCTGATGACAAAACAGATGCTAAGCAACTTATCCAATCACACAGTTAACAGGTAGAGGATCTGATCCCAAGAGAAAGGGCTCTAGAGCCTAAGCTTTTACCCACTAGGTGATACACTAAGTAAGATTAAGACTAACCAAAGAGGAGAGAGCGAATGAAGAAAATAGTCTCACGCACCATTTCTTTACTATTTTTAATTTTTCATAATCATGTTATATTTCGTGAAAAAAAAGTTCAATTATTTTATCATTTTACTTTCCTTAATTAGAGATATTTTTTCCCTTCTGGCATAAAAATGGATTTTGAGTGTCAGAACTATAAATGGGTCATAGTGTAATGTTTAGGCAGATGCACAGATTAAGGTTAAAAGAGATAGAACATGGGTTCATTAAAAACAACAATAAAAACAGCCCCTTGTAGGAGTGGGAAGAAGAAACCAAAGCTCTCTGGGGAAGTCTTTCACCCCAACTGGCTCTGAAGGTCCCAAGTGGAACACCACAGGGGACCTCTCCATTCTTAATAATGGCTCCATACAGCACTACAACCCTATTCTGGGCTCTGTGTCCTCACCATTCTTGAGTTCATTAATTAGATCCAATATGAGGCTATTCTTGTCCACCATAGCTGTTTCTATATTTAAAAAAAAGGAATTCTATGAGTTTTTTTTTCTGGCTGGTCATTATTTCCAATTATCCACAATTTGATCTCATTTCTAAGAAACATACACAAAAAAAAACAGACACACTAAGGTAGGCATGCCTCATTTTTCTCCTTAGCTGATCCATGATCTCCAGCCACAACCAACCCATACTCAAACCACAATTTGCTTATGGTTTATGTCAACCTTAAAAATCTCCCAGTCTCTTCTCCCCTATTATTTTGATTTATTCCCTCACCAAATGGACTCTAAAATACTCTAAAGTTGATCATATCTCCCACTACTTTCCCATCCAAAATGTAGCATAGTGTTAAGCAAGGATTGATTTAAACAAATGCATATGTATTTTTACACATACGTCTATTCCTAGATACATATTTTATTTGTTAATTTGTGTTTATCTGTTTTCACTTCAGGGAGGAAGAAATCCCTCCACCTTTGTATAATGTAGGATGTTCAGCAGTCACAGGATCATAGTTCTTGACTTTCAGCCAAGAAATGAAACACTGGGTGCTAGTTCCATCCCAAACACCAAGAAGCTGGGTAACTTTGAATCAGCTCCTTAGGTTCTCTCACTCTCAGTTTCTTCACTGGAAAGGGCTAAGTAGAATAATAAATGATGACTAAACAATTGTATTTTGTATTTAACAAGTAATTATTGAATACCAAGTTGTGCCAGGGACTATGCTAAGCATGGTGTCAGCATTCTGTGGTGATTTATAGATTGATTCCTTGGCAAATGTCCCTGTGTTTTCTAAGATTATTCTCATATTTTAAAAGAAAACAATTATGGTTGCAATGTCTAAATTTTGCTAAGATTTCAAGCACTGTTCTCTTAAAGATTTTCAAGATATTATTATATTATATGCTGTCATACATCCATGAGATATTTAAAGAAAGGTAAACATGGTTGGCAGATTTGGGTAGGGATGTTAACTGGAAATTTATGAGGGTGTACTCCATGTGCTAGGTTCTGTGCATATGCCCACTCATTTAGGTATTATTATTCTTATTTTACAACTGGAAAAAAAAAGATTCAGAGAGAGTAAATAATATTCGGAAAGTCACAATGGCAGTGCTTAGAGACAAGCTTCATCTTTGACCTCATGTGACTGTGAAGACTTCAACATAACAGAATATTGCACTTTTGTGTAAATGTAGTGATTTATTCTAATATTTTTCTACATATGTAATATTAGCCAAACTTACTAGCAACCTACTGTTGTCTAAATAAAATGCCACATAGCCTAGGTCAAATGGTCTTTTCTTCTGTTGAGTTCCTTTTTATTTCATTAACTCACTGTATTTTGCTGACTATTCTCATAACTCCTACAACAGTATGTTTTTGCTAAAGTAGAGACTAGAGTAGAAGTTTATAAATGTTTGAAAGGACATCAGAAGTGCAATAACTGCTTTGTTAAATATAAGAGATTACTACATGCTGATTTTAATTAACACTGTAGAAGCTGTCACAATGGCGAGACAGATAATCCAGATAAAACCAGTTTCTACAAATTCCACTCCCTTCTTCTAGCTCACAACCTGAGAAAAGGAGAGTGTCTCCTGGAATCAAAGGAAATGTCCAGATCTCACAGATTAACCCTTGTAGGTACACTGCACAAACTAAGGAAGTTTTAGTATCATCAGTGACAGCTTCAGGGTCATAAGTGAAATAGCAAATAGCTCTCTTTTCAACTGTTTTTGGAATTAAATAATGTTGGAGCAAGATATATCCTAATATGCATTTTTCACACATTTTATTCTTCAACAGATATTGTTTTCTAAATTTTCATTATAATCTGTCCCATTTTAATGAGCAATATGCTGAAATTTCCTCATGACTGAGGACACTTTAATCCCAAACAAAATATATAGAGAATTTGTAGCTAAATGTGAAATAGGCTAGGAAAAATTACTAGCAGTCTTTAGATATTCAGTGTCAAATTTGGTGTCAAAAGGATTCTAGTTGGGTTCAGCTGGTATGGGTCAGTGGTTGAGCATCAACCTATGAAGCAGGAGGTCAGAGTTTGATTCCCGGTCAGGGCACATAAGGGCTAAATCCCCAGTGTGGGGCATGCAGGAGGCAGCCGATCCATGATTCTCTATCGTCATTGATATTTCTATCTCTATCTCTCTATCTCCCTCTTTTTTTTTTTTTTAAAGGATTCTAGTTGGTGAGATACAGGAATTTTTTTTTAACTCAAAGAAAAATATAGGAGAATGAAGTCATGTGGTCTTTAAGAAATCCTACCCCTTACCTAATGCCAATCTCTGCAAACATCTGTAATAAAGTTAATTTTAGGCAGGTTGGGGAGGAGGATTCACATACTCAAAAAAAGTTGATTCAGAGAATATATAACAACAATTTTTAAAATATGTTTTTATTGATTTCAGAGAGAGGAAGGGATAGGTAGAGAGAGATGGAAACTTCAATGATGAGAGAGAATCATTGATCAGCTGCCATCTACATACCCTCTACTAGGGATTGAGCCCACAATCCAGGCATGTGCCCTGATCGGGAGTTGAACCATGACCTTCTGGTTCATTAGGTTTATGCTCAACCACTGAGTCACACCAGCTGGGCTATTTAACAACAATTTTAAAAAGATATGAAATTCAGTGCCAAATGTGCAATAATTAATTACAGTGAATTTATTTATTTAATTATATGGTATTTAATTTTTATCAAAGCCTGGAATTAATCTCCAGTCATAAGCTTCCACTGGAGTCTCCTGCTCCCCCCCCCTCCCCACCCTATTTCTGCCTGACTTTCTTCCCATCTGCCCAAGGGTCCTTAGCTGCCTAGCGACTCTGTAGAGGAATCCCTCAAGGTTACATTCTTCCAATTCTCTGGACCACTTTATGCTTATCAAGCTTTCCCTTTATCCAATACAGTGGGGCCTTGACTTACGAGTGTCCCGACTAACAAGTTTTTCGAGATATGAGCCGTCTCTCGGCCGATTTTTTGCTTTGAGTTGCGAGCTAAAATTCGGGTTATGAGCCAGCTTCAGATACCCCACCGCTAGTTGGCACAGCGAACGTCACAGTGAACACCACAACATCAGCCCAGCATCACGCGTCTCGCTCGTTTACTTTTTGATTTGATATACGAGTAATTTGAGTTATGAGCTCCATCACGGAACAAATTAAACTCATAAGTCAAGGCCCCAGTGTAACTCTAATCTTATTTCATCCCTTGAGCTTTGCATGGTCCTATTAACTTGAATGAGTACTAATGGCTAATTATGTCTATTCTTACATAAGTTCAGTGTTTTACTTCAATCTAATAGAGTATGTACTGGTGGTAATTTCCATGCCATGGCTTGTGAGTGAAAGAGCTGCCAGGAATATAATATGTAGTTGAATGTGCCATCAAATCCTATATAATAAAAGGGTAATATGGAAATTGACCCTAACAGCAGAATAACAGTCGCTATGATGCACACTGACCACCAGGGAAAAGATACTCAATGCAGGAGCTGCCCCTTGGTGGTGAGTACGCTTCCACAGGGGGAGTGCTGCTCAGCCAGAGGTCAGCTCATGGATGGCCAGTGCAGCAGTGGTGGCGGGAGACTCTCCCACCTCTGTGGCAGTGCTAAGAATGTTGGACTAACGACTTCGGCTGCGGGGAGTGGGCCTAAGCTGTTAGTTGGACATCCCCTGAGGGGTCCTGGACTGCGAAAGGGTGCAGGCCAGGCTGAGGGACCCCCCAAGTACACAAATTTTTGTGCACCGGGCCTCTAGTCTACACTAATAAAAGACAAACATGCAAATTGACTGTACCTTTGCTACGCTTTAAGCCACACCTACCAGCCAATAAGAGCGACTATATGCAAATTAACCCAACCAAGATGGCGGCCGACAGCCAAGGAGCTGGAGCAAGCAGGAGGCTTGGTTGCCCCAATGATGGAGGAAGCTAAGATTCCCGCCTGCTGCAGCAGCTCTGAGCTCCACTCAAAGCAACAAAGTTGCAATTATAGAAGATAAATAAAATCCAGATACCTGCTTTCACCGGGCTGTGGCCATGGAGCTGGAGCGAGCAGAAGGCGTGGGTGCCCCTGGTGATGGAGAAAGCCAAGCTTCCCTCCAGCCCGCCTCTGAGCTCCTCTCAAGGCTACAAAGTTTCAATTACAGAAGGTAAATAAATCCCAGAGTAAAAAAACAAAAAGAAAAGAAAAAAAGGAGAGGTTGGAAGCTTCTGTCACCGGGGGGCTTGGCCAGCCTGAAAACGGCCCTCAGCCCCTCACCCAGACTGGCCAGGCACCCCAGTGGGGACCCCCACCCTGATCCGGGACACCCTTCAGGGCAAACCAGCCGACCCCCACCCGTGCACCAGGCCTCTATCCCATATAATAAAAGGGTAATATGCAAATTGACCTTAACAGCAGAACGACTGGGAATGACTGGTCACTATGACACACACTGACCACCAGGGGGCAGACGCTCAATGCAGGAGCTGTACCCTGGTGGTCAGTATGCTCCCACAGGGGGAGCTCTGCTCAGCCACAAGCCAGGCTGATGGCTGCCAGCACAGCGGTGGTGGCGGGAGCCTCTCCCGCCTCCTCAGCAGCACTAAGGATGTCTGACTGCAGCTTAGGTCTGCTCCCTGCTGGTAAGTGGACATCCCCCGAGGGCTGCCAGGCTGCCAGAGGGATGTCTTACTGCCAGCTTGGGCCAGATCCCCCAGGGAGCGGGCCTAAGCCAGCAGGTGGACATCCTCTGAGGGGTCCCTGACTGCAAGAGGGCATAGGCCGGGCTGAGGGACCTCCCCGAGTGCACAAATTTTTGTGCACCAGGCCTCTAGTATATAGATAAGAGACATTAGACTACTTATGCCTCCACTGTTAACCACCTATGTGACCTGAGGAAACCATTTCCCACTCTCTGAATCCCAGTTTTACCATTGTTAAATGAGGCTCTGAGCCACACAACCTCTAAGGGTCCATCTAAGCTTCCAGGATTCTTGATTTATAATGTCACACAGAGAATACTAAGACATGTATATATGTATTAACATAGGACCAAGTTCGTAAGGAATGTTGTCTTTACATCTAATTGGTGAAAACAATCTATAATTATGACATACACTTAATTAATTTAACTAACTCTCCATTGTATTCCATGTGCCTATTAGTTAAGATAGGATAAATCATGGTGTGCAACAAACAACCTTCAAATCTCATTACCCAAATACCACTTTATTTGCTGTTTTTACCAATTCCACGGTAGCTGCAAGTAACTTTCCAGGACAGCTATCCTCTCTATACTGGCTTAATGTTCCAGGTGCTTGAATCTTATGTCACAAGAGTATCAACATGTGATTCCATGAACAATGAGTGAGGCAGAGGAAAAGCAGTGTAAAGAGCTGAACACCATCAATCAATGGTCCCTCATTGTTTTGAGCACATAACCACATTTCATTTTCTAAAGGAAGTTATGTGATCACAACTAACTTCAAAGAAACAGAGAAGCGTAAATCACCCACTACTGCCTCCTATAATATGGTATGATGATTGAGTATCATCAGAAACTCAAAGCAACAGGCATAATAGGTGGGTGTGAACATAATATCTGTCTATGTGAAAAGACTACAAAAGCAAAACACAGTAACAGGGCTACAAAAGCCTGCTGGAAATCTTGCTGGAAATATGCACATGGGCCTTTGGATTTATTTAGCATTCATTTAACATTTCTTTTTTGCATGCCTACCGTGTGCCAGGTGCCAGGAGTAAAGCTATCCCTATTTAAGAGATTTAATTCATTCCTGAAAACCCTTCTGCTAAATGAAAAGTCATTAAATGAAAAATATATTTCCATTAATTTTAATGGAAACAATTATGGTGCATTCCATCCCAATTCAAGATGTCTAAACAGTTTTCAGAAAAAGAAAAATATATCAATTGAACAATGAAAACAAGTTTAAACGGGTAATAAATAACAATTTGAAAGCAAAAAACTACAGTTTGCATATAAATGAAGAGAAAGGAGTTTGTCATGATTGTGGAACCAAAATAAGAGCTAGCTAGAAAAGGAGATAGGAACTATTATATAAAATATGTATGTGAGATGATCATTTATTTTACCATTGGAACTAAAACAGGTTCTTTTTCATATATATTTTTATTGATTTCAGAGAGGAAGGGAGAGATAGAAAAATCAATGATGAGAATCATTGATCAGCTGCCTGCTACATGCCCCCTACTTGGGATCAAACCCGCAACCCGGGCATGTACCCTGACTGGGAATCAAACCTTGTGTGACCACCTAGTTCATAGGTTCATGCTCAACCACTGAGTCACAAACTGGGCTGAACCACAATAGTATTGAGAACTGAAGTCAGTGCTGTCAATAGGCATCAACTAGAACCATTCTGGGGAAAGTGAGAAGTATGGCCACCCTACTCAAATGCAGTGTTCTTGATGAATAATCATGAAATGAATGTTAAAAGTGATCTTTCAGATTGCACCCCATAACACACACATATACCTTAATTTCAGTTGCTATGGCTCAGTAACATTTACTCTGATGATAGTGAGGTAATACAAAAGAAACAGACAGGAGCAGCATTATTTCGGCCAAGCTTTCCTGATCTCCTTCCATTTCTCAGAAACATTCTAGCTAGCAGACCCAAGGAGTCTCTCTGAGACAGACTTCATTGCAGCTTTGAGTGGTACCCACCCACTGCCACTGAGTCTTATTTTCAGGCAGGAGGTCTTGGCTATAAGAAGTCCAGTTGATAATTATCTCAAACTAATCTACATAAATGAAGACATCTATGTACAAAAACCTCAACTTAAGATAAACCTATAGGCAAAACTTGAATATAACTTGTTTATATTCTTCAAAGACTACTCTAACAGCACTTGTAATTGTTTTTTATTAGTCATTTCTTATTTATTTTTCAATATGGACTTCTTTATACATCACTTTTATTTTATCTTTTTTTTGTGTGGACACTAACTATTACGCAATAACCTTCTTTGTCCCTCTTCATCCAGTTGCCAGCCCCCCCTTTCCTCTGGCAACCACCATACCATGCTCTGTGTGCATATATCTTCTTTGGCTAATTTTTTCACCTTCTTTCATCCAGTCCCCTCTCCCATCTGACAGCTGTCAGACTGTTCCATGTATCCCTGCCTCTGTTTCTATTTTGTTCATCAGTTTATTTTGTTCACTACATTCCACATGTAAGTGAGATCATGTGGTATGTGAAATAAGCCAGTCAGAGAAAGATAAATATCATAGGAACTAGTAATCTTAAATGTCACCTGAATCCTGCCCTCCACATAAGGAGTCACTAAAGTGTTTGATTCAAGGGAGTGAAATGATCCCACCTGGGGTGAATCCCTTTTTTGTCACTGACAATTGCTTGACTGGGAACAAATTATTTAATCAATGTAAGGCTCAGTTTCTTCATCTGTAGAGTGAAAATAACAAGGCCTATATTTCAAAGTCTTTGAAAGAATTAAATGAATCAAGGTGTAAAAAGTGCCTGGCATATTAGTAATCCATTTACTCCCTTTAAAATATATAAAAACACCAATACAGGGACCAAGACGGAGGCATAGAAGGCTCCTGAATTTTCCTCCTACCACAGACACACCAAATGTACAGAAGCACACTGAACAATTCCCTCTGAGAAAAATCCAGAAACTAGGTGGGTTACTCCTACACACCAGGCAACTAACAAAATTACACTTTTAGCTAGACTCAGAAACATAGAAATAAATAAAATCAGAAATGAAAGAGAAAACGCTACAATTGATAACATGGAAATACTAAGGATCAAAAGAAATTACTGTGAATAATTATACACCAACAAATTAGATAACCTAGAAGAAACAGATAAATTCCTAGAACCATCCATTTAATATAACTAATAACGCATAAAGTAAATATCTCCGTTTATGCATGAAAAAAATCAGACATGGCGGGGGGGGGGGGAAGGCCAGAACTAAATTGTTAGCATCCCAAAGTGATAGGGTTGAGATTTGAACCTAGGCAACCTGACTCCAGAGTCCATATTTTTAGTCATCACACTATAATGGTTCATTTCCTGGTCCTTGACTCTTGTATTTTATTTTTTATCCCTAATTATATGCCAACTCCAGTGCTTGCCCTACTGCTTTCTTTTATTTTCCCTGACATCAGAAAACAGGTTAATAGAGGCTCTTATGGTCACAGCAAATTTTCAAGAAAGTCATGATATGTAAGCCATAAATCATTCTCTAGTCCAATTTTTGAGCCATCCCAGAATGTGTCAAAAAACACCTGTTACCTAGTGTGTATTTTCAAAATCTAAATGATTTTTCAACATATAATTTATTTCAAAAGGTAACAAATTTTTTGTTGTGATTAGTATAAAACTCAACTACAAAATAGCTATATACACCTGTATTAGATATTGAAAAAAATATTTACCCTGAATGAAGACTGGCATTGTATAATTATAACATCCATATCATGGACCTTTCTCAAAACAAGGCATTAAGCAATTGGCAAGCACAGAACTCAGTAGTAACATGGATTTGTTCAAATCTCCCTATTGGTAAACTGTGGTGTATTTTTATACATCAAGTTACAGAACATATATTTACTGAGAAGATATTTAAGAAAATTCATTTTCCCCATTATGTTTTTCTCTCCTGAAGATGATAGCTAATATCTTAAATTTGCAGCACTTTCCAGAAAAATGTTCTCAGGAACCCAGAAGAAAAATCAAAATTCAAGTTCAATTCAAAACTGAGAATCTGGAAAAAGTGTCCTTAGCTGATAAGGGAAGAGAAAGAAGAGAAAATTGGGGAGGGGAGAGGGGAGTACTCTTCCTATGTTGATCGATATAATTCCCAGCTGGTTGACTACCCAGAAAAAGCAATCGCCTGCCTCTTTTCTCCAGTGTCTGCATTCTCACTGTGCTGACCTTTGGCCAATCAATTGACTGACACAAGGACACAGGTTCTGACAGAGACTTCAGGATGTATACAATTCCTAGTTGTTGTTGCTGACATAAGTTCTAAGCTGTTTAGTGCAGTAAATCAAATAATTCTATAATAATTTAAAAAATATCAGAATTTACATTCCATGTAGCCAGAGAATGGAACAGAACTCAATGTATTGGAAAGAAATAGAAACTTTTCATTCTACTGAGTTAAATTATCTAATTTACTTACTTTAAATTATTCATTTTTATAGAAGTAGTCCTCTCTATTCATAGTTGATGCTATGATATGCCACCCAAAGCACCCCTTCAGAAGTAAGAACTTATCATCCCAGCTACTGAGAGTGCTGCCAACAAACAGCCCTAAGCCAGGACCAACTACATAATCTGTGGGGTTCAGTACAAATGAAAATGTGGGGCCTCTTGTTCAAATATTAAGAATTTCAAGGTGTTAGCAGTAGAGAATTAAACCAAGTGTGGGTCCTTTCTGAGGGTGGGGCCCGGTGAGTCTGAAGAAGTTGCTTGCCCATGAAGCCAGCCAACTGTAATTGTGGTCTCAGCAGAAGAAAGCTACCTAAGCCAAAGTTGTATTCCTTCCCAGGGTGGGAAAAATTCAATAATTGGATTAACAAAGGAAATACAAAAGTCCCAATTTGGGACAACTTGTAGGGTTATTTCAACTTCAAAGCTGCCAGTAGGGTAAGCTACTGAGACTGCCCCATACCTCAACTTCTCCCTGTTCCTGATATGGCCCCTTCCCTTCCCTTCCCTTCCTTTCCCTTCCCTTCCCTTCCCTT
>NW_005355461.1:2335772-2344196 GCF_000412655.1 Myotis brandtii | reverse complement strand
TCCCTTCCCTTCCCTTCCCTTCCCTTCCCTTCCTTTTGTTTCACAGGTGTTGATCAGAACATTATTCTCTAATAAAATACCTGCCTTCAAATGTTCCCTAGAGTTGGCTTTCCATGGAGCCCAACCTACGGAACTGGACTTTCACAAAACCCTTGTGCTTACAATAAAAACAGCACTGCAGCCTTTCCCGTGCCTATCATTTTGTCATACACCAATCTCCAGATGGCACTGAGCTGGGTAACCTGGTGGATCCCACTGTGGAGCCTCCAGGAGAGTAGGAGGCTGTGGTGTTTCTTGGTGTCCATGTTTGTTTGAGGTCTTGCTAAAATTTATTGAGCACTTACTGTGGTAAATATTTTCAATAAATTAGGTTATTTAATTCTCACAATAAATCTTTGAGGTAGATATTCCAAATAGCCCCATTCTACAAATAAGGAATGAAAAGAACAATAAAAAAGTTATTGTCAAAGATGAAAAAGTGGCACAGCCATGCTGATAAAGCAGAGCTAGAGCTCTTGATTCCCACCCTGTAATGCCTGTCTAATGTTATCTGTCCTCGCTTGGCTCTTATTGCTGAACAGGGACACCTTCAAGTCAGCAGTCCCAGTCTACACATCCATTGTGGGCAAGAATGCAGACCTGAATTTCACACATCCCTGAATTTCCAAAAAAGACCTATTTTGATACTAGCAATGTTCTGCCTTATAAGAATGTTTTTATGCCTGAGGCCTTGGCCCCACTGTGTGGATTTTACCAGACAGTTTAAGTTAACAACATGATTGCTGGCGAGCACCTGTTGTTGCACTGGGGGCTGGAGTCTGAGTAGTTGAGGTCAGTTACATAGGTGCTACATGTCTACAAGACTGACCTCCAGTAAACCCTGGGCTCATGGCTCAGGTGAGGTTCCCTGGTTGGCAACACGATGCATTTGTGGTCACACATGCTGGGAGAATTAAGTGCATCTTGTACAACTCCACTGAGAGGGGATACCTGAAAGCTTGTGCCTTGTTTTTCTGGACTTTGCCCCATAAGCCTTTCCCTTTGACAATTTTAATCTGTACCTCATGCTGTAACAAATTATAACCATGAGTATAACAGTTTCTGATTCCTGTAAGTCCTAGTGAGTCAAGTTGGAGAGTCTTCTTGGAGACCCTGACACATATAGCAACCGAAGAAACAACTTCACCTTAAACACAGTAAGATGGACAAACAAATCTTCCCTTCTTTTGTCGTCTTTATTTGTTATCTTGCTCAGAATCTATAGGGTCACACTGCAGCTGAATATATCAAGCTTCCAGAAAAGGAGGCATTGGAATTGCATTAAAATAAACCATTGTTCTCCTATCACTTACATATGCATCTAACTAGAGAAACTTGTTTCTTAATTAGCAGATGTTATTGCTAAGTAGAAAGAGATAAGCTTGGTTTGATAGCATGTTTTAATAATGCAAAAAAGACAAGAGTCTAGGCTCCAGATGTAGCAACCTGCCCTTCACCTTGGCAGATAACTTGGCATGGCTTAGTCCACTGGAGAAGGGTTGGCAAACTTTTTGACTCGAGGGCCACAATGGGTTCTTAAACTGGACCGGAGGGCCGGAACAAAAGCATGGATGGAGTGTTTGTGTGAACTAATATAAATTCAAAGTAAACATCATTACATAAAAGGGTACGGTCTTTTTTTTTTTTAGTTTTATTCATTTCAAACGGACCAGATCTGGCCCGAGGGCCGTAGTTTGCCCACGGCTGGTCTACAGCCTGGGAATCAGATGATGCAGAGGTTTTATTAGAAAGAAAGGAGCCCAGCAGATGTTGCTCAGTGGTTGCTCATTGATCCATGAACCAGGAGGTTCAGGGTTCAATTTCCGGTCAGGGCACATGCCCAGGTTGAAGGCTAGATCCCCCAGTGGGGGGTGTGCAGGAGGCAGCCAATCGATGATTCTCTCTTATCATTGATGTTTTTTATCTCTCTCCCTCACCTTCCTCTCTCTCAAATCAATAAAAACCTATTTTAAAAAAAGAAAGATAGAAAGGAGTTAGGGGACAGAAAGCAGAGAGGGGGAAGTAGGGCAAAGGAGAAGTTGAAAGGGTTAAGGATGGAAGAAAACTAGCAGAAAAGAGAGGGCAGGTGCCTGGGAACCAAACCACTAACCACTGATCATAACTTTGTGTGTATCTATAACTCTGGCTATCTTTATTTCTTCAAGGAAAAATGAAGAACCAGGTGCACTGCTCCAAGTTCTGCTCACTGAGAGGATTTTCCTTCACCACAACACTTTGCAGCCACTTCAGGGTAGGTCACTAGTACTGCTACTATTCAGTTTCTCATGGGGTCATGGGGTCAGCATATTTTTAAAAATTATATTTTCCATCAGTTAGCTGGTCCAATAAGGCAGAATAAGGGCCAAATATAAGGCCCATCCCTCTTTCCCACAAATAATTTCAGCATCATTCTATCTGTTGACTCATATGGCCCAAGTGGCAGAGAAGTTTGTATGGCAGCCTGGACAATTTGTCTGACCTTCTGTTTTTCTGGGTCCCACTCAAAACTAGCAGGGTTTTCTTGGTTCATTTGGTAACTAGTTAGAGTAGCATACCCATATGAGATATATGTTTGCTTCAAAATCTAAAGAAGCATCCTAAGTACTATGCCTCTTTCTTAATGTCAGAAGGCTCCAGATGTAGCAACCTGCCCTTCACCTTGGCAGATAACTTGGCATGGCTTAGTCCACTGGAGAAGGGTCGGCAAACTATGTATGGCCCATGGGCTAAATGTAGCTTTCAGTCTCTTTTTATATAACCCACAAAATAAAAATGGTTTGTTTTTTTTACATTTTTAAATGGTTATGAAGAAAAAGAGAAGGAGGAGGATGAAGAAAGAGGGGAAATAGTAGGATAAGAAAGAGGAAAAAGAAAAAGTAGGAGGAAAACAAAAAAAAAAGAGGAGGAGGAAAAAAAGAAAGAGACGCTATGTGATCTATAAAGCCTGAAATATTTATTGATTGGCAGACCTTGTAGAAAAGAGTTTGCCTTCTAGACAATTATGTTTTTTTCTTGGCTTTCACTGTCCATAATGGTTCTCATTCCACAGGTCAGGAAAACATTATGAAGATTCAGACATCTGGTAGCATGTCTATTCCAATTATGGATTCCAAATTACAGTAATAACCGCAAGGTAGTTCAGGGACCCACTGGGCCCACAGTGAGATGGATCCTAGCCAAACCCCCACTGATCACCTGATCTCCGAAGCCCCTGCTCTGTAGGTGAACCACAGCGGCTTATTGGATGGCACGGAATCAGTGTCAGTTCAAAACCCAGTGTCCAATAATGTCTCAGAAGTTTGATAACTTACCTTTGGCAATGCAGTCAATCTGGCCAATAGATTCAGGTCTCTCTGAGGAAGAGGAGGAGGAAGATTTATAATACAACTTTTGGGCTGGGAGGAAGCGTTTTGTTAGGGAGACCTGGCCTCCCCTCACTCAGGGGTCTCTGAGTCTGTTAAAGATCCAAGTTTAGAAATTTGTTGAGGGGCTGTGACTTCTGTTCACCATATCTAGAGCTTTATTGTGTATACAAATCATGTAAGACTTTAGTATTTTACTTCTAGGAACACCATAACTAACCAAAAGCAAAGATCTCTGCTAGTCGGGTGTCTATCACAATTAGATGATGCCAGTTTTCTCCTGAAGCCCTGGAATGCCATCATCTCATTGGGGAGTCAAGCTCTCTGTTGTTTCTGGCCCACAGAGCATACCTGCCATGGTGCTCTTCAAGAATGCTAGTGATTGCCTCTTGCAGGTATTTCCTAGAGATTCTCAAGAAGAAAATGTAGTCTTCCTGGAGGATCTATTTAGACCTTGCATGATAAATCCATTTGAATATCCCAATTATTCTGAGCCTTTAGATACTTTCCTATTAAGTATGGCCTTATTACCTTTTTAGTGCAAGCCACCAAGTCCAGGTTTCAAACAAGCAACCTTGTAAGCTGTTAGGGCTATTCTCCATTCCTAAGCTGATAGAGGAATCTAAACATTTTGCTTAGTGAACAAATTTGAATAACTTTGGCTGGATTTAATTTCATATTACTTCAACCTCGACCTCACATGCCTAGGATTCATTCCCACATGTTGTGCCTCAGATTTCTGTGGAAATAAATTGGCAAATAGTATTGAATATTTTTAGTATATATCACACATTTTTGCTAGTCAGACTCTGTGCCTCATTTTCTGAATTCTATTGGGACTTGAATCTGGTTATAGATTTTGAAGCAATGAGAGTAGTAAGGATAGGTTATAAGAAATAGTTCCTTGCAAGGCAACTACATTAGGAAAGGCCATTCGAGTATCTATAGGCAAAGGGAAACCAATCTCCTCACACAGGGGTTGAAGGGTTGCTTATATTGGCAAAGATTGACCTTACAGTGTTGGAAGAACTTATTAAACTTTCCACATATGCCTGCTGCATCTGCACCTGAGCTACAACCTGGCATCAACAGGAAAGGCAGTAGAGAAGGACAGATGGATGTAAGAACAGATAGATACAAAGTGTGTGGTGGAACAGGGATGAATAAGGGGAGTTAGAAGCAAGAACAAACAAGAATCTGTGAGAATGAGCTAAGGACAACCTGGAACCTGCTTTGGTCTCTCACCTCCTCCAAGCCTCCAACATGTGGGTGACATGCAGGCTAATGTGGTGCCCTTTATCGTGGAGTTAAATGAGGAGACCTGGAGGATACTGCAGGAGCTGCAGACTTCGCTGTTGTCTTTAAGCAATAAGATGAGCCTGCAGATCCACAACAAGGGATGAGTTGTAATAGCACCTAACCACACACCAACTTTCCAAGCACATTCATGACTGCTGCTTCACTCTCACCTACCCAATCTCATATAAAGACCTCTTGATACTAAGACTAGCTCAGAATCACACAGGGAATGGAGTTTTATCTTAGATAAATTGACACAGGGCAAAGCCAGTGAAGATGGACCGCTATGTAAAAAAAAATAGCTAAAGGTATATATATATATATAATTTGAATTTCTTGTGAAGGAAAGACAGGGGCTACGTTTAGCATTAAGTTTGGTGTGAAGCATAAAGAGTGAGCCCAGAGTAGATGGAGTGGGCTGGGGGGATGGGAAGCAGGTGCAGCTGGGGTAGACACATAATGGTCATTAAGTAACTAAAGAATAGGATCTCCAAAAAATGGGGAATTTGCATTCATATGCATTTTCCTAAGGAGAGGAACTCTGAGTCTGATTAGATGCTATGCTGTCACTCCAATAGATGATTAATTATGGAGGTCATGGATATAAGTTTGGTCAAAACTTGCTAAAACAAATGTTTTCTGTCCAGTGTCTGCAGAGGGTTGACTATAAATGGTCTTTTTGACATTGAAAATCACTATCTCAGGAAGAGCAGTTGACTCTCAGAATGTGAAGCAGAGAAAGAACAAGATACTTTCTCATGAATTTTAGAAGTTCCTTAAATAGGGAGTGACACGCAACACATGCAGGAGAGATGACGAAAAAGGAGTCCTGTGCCAGCAGAAGTAGAGACCCTAGGAGCAGGATTCCTCCCTTCTATGTGGTTCCACACAAGAGCAGCCACCACAATGGCCAAGTAAGCACCAACAGCGCAGCAAAGCCTGAGGCATGTGCACGGAGCACCAAGCCCCTGGCAAACTGGAGAGTTCCCAGGCAACCAGGTTCACCAGACACAGCCAGGAAGTACCTGCAGCCCAGAGCTGAATGCTCCCAGGCCAGAGCAGAGCACAACAAAAAGGGAGGTGTTTTCCCACATTAAGGTTTGTAGTTTAATTGCAAGCCCAGGACCTAATTGCTTATTTGGGGAAATGAAGAGCTATGAGACATGTGTTTGACATGAGCAGTGTATGTACCTCTGATAGGGAAGGTAAGGGATTTTGCTGATAAACTGCATTTTTATTCATTAACAATCAAGAGCAATTTGGAAAAAAAAGAACAATTCAAATGAGCAATTCAGGAACACTTAGCTTTCCCCATCTTAGATTACATATGATTCTTAACAATGTCAATTTGCTTTAATTTTTATCTCCATTTATATCATGTAAACTTTAAGATGAAGCCCTATAGCGAATTTATATCACAGAGTTTGAGTTTTTGATTATATAATTCTTAAGGACAGTTCACATCTTCAAATAACTCAGTTGTCTTTGATTTAAAAAAAAAGTTTGTTTAATTTTGCTCCTTGGACTCAACTAGAATACAGTTATAAATTTTGAAAGGGTAAATATTTTGCTACTTTTTTCTATGAAATATATATTAGACACAGTATTAAATATTATGTCTATGTTATGAAAATTACTATTCCAACACAGGTTAAGTAGTAATTTAATGTATTTGCTGATTATAAAAATATTATACTATATTTGAAAAGAGCAGAGAAGCTCTAGGCTGCTAAATTACTGTTGGTTAAACATAAAAATGGAAAAAATGGAGAATATGAAATTTTTGAGTTTAGGTCTTCTATGATTACATGAACATCTGCTTATTCATCATTCATGTATTTATGGTTTTGAGATATTGTCATTTTTGCACTCTGGAATAGTTGCCAGCATTTAAGAAATGTTTGGGGTATTTTTTAGATGTACACAAAACAAAAATTTGCCTGTCTTGCTTAATCAGGGTGAGAATGTGAAACAGAGAGAGAGAGAAAAACAGTCTCTACTTGGTGACATTTCTCTAAACATGATGGTTTTTCTCAGCCTGCGAAAATAACAGGGAAATTTCTCTGCTGCTACCACCTTGTGGTTTAAGAGGTATGAACAGACTTGAAAAGACTGTCAGACATTATTTTGAATATTTTTTTCTGTTTTTGTTTTGTTTTGATTTTTGACAGAGAAAATCTGTCTAGGAGCTACATAACTAGTTATTTAGAAATAAATAATTCATCATAACAGTGATTATACATGAGAATTTGATTGACATCTCATTTCTCAACTATTTATGACATAGAGTATATAGTAGAATATAGGTTACATAGCATAGATTCATAGAAATTTCATCTTGAAGGAATTTTAGAGGCAATCTAATCAAATCCTTTTATTTTACAAGTAATAAAATCAGGAAATAGTGATAAAGCCTTACTTTGTTTTCTCCTATATCATGATCGGGAAAGAGTAAAGGACAAAAACAGATGTGATTCTTTAAATAGAATAGGACAAATAATTTTAGGAAATAACTTTCTTAACTTTGATAAGAATAGTTACAGGTGGTCAAAAGGTGCAAATTTCTTATTGTAAAATAAATAAATAAGTCCTGGAATATAACGCACGGCATGGGAACTATAGTTAATAATACTGTAATATATATTTGAAAGTTATTAAGAGAGTAGATCGTAAAAGTTCTCATCACAACAAAAAAAAGTAACTGTAGTGATGGATGTTAGCTAGACCTACTGTGGTGATCATTTCACAATATATACAAATATCAGATCATTTGCTGTACACCTGAAACTAATATAATACGTCAATAAATTTTTCCTTACAACTGCATAGTATTACTGTGTTAAGTGAAATAAGCCAGTCAGAGAAAGACAAGTATCACATGATCTCACTTACATGTAGAATCTAATGAACAAAATAAACTGGATGAATGAAACAGAACCAGAGACATGGAAACATGGACGAGACTGACAAGTCTCAGAGGGAAGGTAGGATGGGGGAGCAGGAAGAGATTAACCAAACAACTTACATGCATTTATGCATTCCTCATGGACACAGATAGTAGGGTGGTGAAGGAAGGCCTGGGGCCGAGTGGGAACTGGGTAGAGAGGAGCAATGGTAATAAAAGGGGGGCGGGGGGACATCTGTAATACTCTGAAAAATAAATACTTTTTATAAAAAAGATCATTTGTACCCGTCGGCCTGTGGACCAAAGGGTCCCGGGTTTGATTCCAGTCAAGAGCATGTACCTCTGTTGCAGGCTCCTCCCAGCCCAGGCCCTGGTCAGGGCCCATGCAGGAAGCAACCAGTCGATGTGTTTCTCTGACATCAATGCTTCTCTGTCTTCCCCTTTCTCTTCCACTCTCTCTAAAAATCAATGGAAAAATATCCTTGGGTGAGGATTAAAAAAAAAAAAGATCATTTGCTAAGAGAGCCCATCATTCCAAGTACACTTGCTGTAACTTAACATTCTTAAATAGACATACTCCTGAAGATGAAACTCTTCATTTGTTATTTATGCACCAGATAATTCAGAATGTATAGCCAAAATAGACCTACATTCTTCTCTATAGTACTATAATACTTTATTTTTCTTAAGTCTTATATATCTTTAAAATTTTGGTTAACATCTTTTTCTTTGAAGAGACTTTAGAATATTTGCACATTTTTCTCACCACTTTTAAGATTAATTTGTCAATTGATTACTATTTTATGAGTCACTTTTGCA